>NC_048300.1:116978687-116994046 GCF_013100865.1 Trachemys scripta elegans
GGCATAGGGGCTGCCCGGGAAACCGTGAAGCTGGTAGCACTGGGGCAGCCCTTTCCCCCTGGCTGGGAGTGGGAGGGAGGAGGGGGCGAAGTTAGGGTTGGGAAGGGGGGGGGTTGGGGCGGGGCTAGGGGTGGGGAAATGGGCGGGGCCAGGGCCCGTGGAGGGTCCTCTTTTTTTATTTATGAGATATGGTAACCCTACCTTTGATAGTAGTTTGTGTGTGATTTGGGGGCAGGGGACAGAGTGTGGCAGAGAAACTGCTTGTTGTACATATACTGAGCCATGTTATAGGATTATAGAGTACATGACAGAATAAGCATGACAAAAGAATTTTGTAATTGTTTTCATTGCTGCTGTTGAACTTGCCACTTGAAAAAAATGTAATATAATACGTCAGTGTTGCTCTCTTGCTTTTTATTCTCCCATTAGTATTTATCTCTTGAAATAATATCAGTGTTATGTCGCCGTATAATACAAAGCTATCTGCAAAGTCCACTTTAAATAATTAGATCATGTTTAGGGTTGCCAACTTTGGCTGGATGAATTCCTGGAGGTTTCATCACATGACATTATCTTTAATTAAAGATTAATCTTCAATTCCTGGAGATTCTAGAACAATCCTGGAGGGTTGGCAAACCTAGTTGTGTTTTGAAACCTGGTGAGGGAATGTTTGGTCTGTTCTGCAATTCACTGAACTGTTTTATCTTCATGATGCCCTGGTAAATCTCTCAGGTCCAATGGTGCAAGGTGGTAAGCACTCACAGTCCCCCTTGATATCAATGAGCACTGAGGATGTGCAATACCTTGCAAGATCAAACCTCAATCACTCTGCTATGACTAAGAGCAGAATTTGGCTTGCTGTTTCCTAACTTCTCACTAATTAATGAAACTATAGGCAGTAGCAGACTAGCTGAAGCATAAGTGCTGGTGGTTTTTTTAAGTCCCAGCTCCTGGAGTCATGTCATTATGTGAGAATTTCAGCTTTCCTTTTTTTAAAAAAGTAAGTTTCTAGTCCTTGTGCTTGCAGAGAAAAGCTTGAAAACATGCACTCTGAAGGTTCAAACACCAAAAAGCAAATAAAAGAACCTCAATGTATTATTATTATGCATCTCAGGATTCATCTCACCAAAAATTGTGAATGTTTCACAGCTATTCCCTTCAATGTGATTTCTTTACCACTCACAATTTGTGCTGGCAATACTAAAGTTAACACTTTTAAAACCAAAAACGTTATCTCAGTCAATTAGGGTGACCAAATGTCCTGATTTTATAGGGACAGTCCCGATTTTTGGGTCTTTTTCTTATATAGGCTCCTATTACCTCCCACCCCGTCCCTATTTTTCACATTTGCTGTCTGGTCATCCTACAGTCAAACCATAAGTCTTTTCAATTTATAATGTGCCCACATTCAGGCAACTCAATTCTACCATCAATGTATATGAATTCAGGTAAAAGATAGTTGCACCCATGTAAATGAGAACCAACTTTGGCCAATAATATTTAGGAATCAAAATATTCTCATTACAATATATTTGAGGTAGATGAAACACTTAGAATCAGTAAAGCCATTCATGATTAGTGTAAAGGCCAGCCTGGCAGCCCTTGCTTGTGAAATCATAGTTGCAGTTTCATTTAAATCAAAGAGTTTAGTTTCAAGTTAGAATATATTTACAGAGTCTACATACTGCCATATGACGATACTTTCTCCCACCACTGGGAACAAAACAAAAAACATGACGTTCCCAAGTGAGTGCTAGAAATCAATGTAAACAGCCATGAGTGTGAGAAGATGGAAACCATGATGAGTTTAGGCAAACAGGTGGCCAAGCATCCGAGTGCAGCAATCATCTCTGTTCTTGGGTCAAATAACTTATGCTCAGGCTTCTAACTTTCAGATATTCTTTTTCTCAATGCTTCTCTGGTTTGCTGCCGCTGGAACTCCATTTGCTGCAAGAGCATGCAAAATCTTTATAGCAAATTGCAAAACTACTTGGGGATGAAAGCTTTTTGCACATAGCTGCAAATTGAAAAATGGGCCCATTTTGCAGAAGATATCATTTAGCTAAGTGAATCTTCTGAGAAAAATCAGGGATTGAGAAAATGGGCCTATTTTTATGGGGAAATGACTTTTGCATTAAAAACATTCAACTTCTTGACATCAAAATAGTGAATACATCTAAATGTCAGGGGTGAGAAGATGCATTAACTGAAATGGTGACATTTTTCAGTCTAATGTTTGTGGAACAAAAATTGTGAATGCTGCACAGCTATTCCCTCCAATGTGTTTTCTTTACCACTGCAACTCTGTCCATCATTGGCTCTAACCAGTTCTTATTATCTTTTGCTTAACCAAGAATTGCATCTTCTTCCCTAGCTTTGAATTTCACCTTACAGGTTATGAATGTAATGCTGACGGCTCTTCTGCATATAATAAGCACAGGAGCAAGGCTCTAAATAAATGCAATACTAAGCTCCAGAGTAATCCAAAGGTTCCACAACTACAGGTCTGTGACTGAATCTCTAACTAGCATGTGTTTTACCACACCAGTATATCCTGAATAAAGGAGGATACATTTTCATTAGTGATTTTATTTATTCTTATAACTGTGGCTTTGAATGGAATCTCTTATTAGTTGCTAGTTAGTAGAAATGAACTAACACAACAACCTGTTACTTACATTATGACTAGCCAGAGGTAATACTGAAATATTTCCTTTGTGTGAGCAATTAGAACTCTCCAGTACCTGCACTCAAAACAGATGTAGAAAGTTAATCTGTTAATTAATGGCTTATAATAATCTGTGTTAAGACAGAGCATTTGAACAGAAGACTATCTACTGATTTTTCGCCATATCTCCCTCTCTTTGTAGTCTCTTAGCAGAATGGTTTCCTGCAGATTCTTTGTTTGTTTTTTTTCCAGGAAATTTCTACCTACCTTATCTCAAAGGAATTTTTACTGGGGTCACCTGCTCTGGCTGTATGCTGTTTGCAGAAGTGTGTTTATCCTTATAACACAAGCCTTATTACCTGACCTGTGTCTTTTCAGTTCCTTAAAAAAAAAAATAGCATAAAGGTAATAATAATGAAGAACTTGGGTCAAATTTTCAGAAGTGCCAAAGTGATTTAGGGGTCTAAATCCCATTCTTCAAAATGACCTACACAGCCTCAGATTTGTAAAAATATTTAGGCTCCTAACTCACATTGATGTCAATGGGAGTTGGCACCTATATAACTTTGAGGATCTGGACCTTAGGAGCCTAAGTCTCATTGAAGATCAATATGGATTAATTTGCAGGGTTGGGCCCTCTGTAGATGTTTCAAGGAACAAGCACACTTTGTATTAACTTGTTTTTGTTCTGAGAAGAGAGGAGATAAGGCAAAGTAAATAAAATTGGGTGATTGATTCTGAAAAGAAAACAGACAAATATCTTGTGTTTGAGTCACACCTGCCACACCTGTATTTTATGGGCCCTATTTGTAAAAACTGGCTTCCATTTCTCTACCCATTACTATCTGAAGGTGACTTGTGTCCTCTGAATATGTCAGGACTCATCCTTCAGAAAAAATAGAATGTGTACACATGATTAAAGGCTCTAGCATAACACATATATATTTTGCACAGCATGAAAGCAACCTTAGTTTTGGAGCATCCTAGTTTTCAAGTACTTGACTTTGCCGCTCAGATATTATATTACATTATAGTAACTTGCTTTTTGTATGTAATATGTAGAGAAGAAAAATTACAAATGGCATGTGAACTTATTTAAGACATTGTTTGACCTTACATCATATCCTTGGTGTAACCTTTCCTTTTTGAAGGGCCATAATCTTTCCCATTAATGGAAGTTCAAACTGTGCCTCCCTTCATTAGCGAAGGACACTGCAATTGGTAGAGGTGGGGTTTATTTTTATCACTGTCTTCCCCCAGTGGTTCTGTAAAGGGAAAGTTTTAATCTCTCACAGCTTCATAGGAACCTAATCAGTAGAGGCTGCACAGATGATGTACTGTATCAGCATATGTCCTGACTGCATCCCTTCCCAGCCAGAGCAAACCACTTTAGGGGCTGCACAGGGTGACTACAGGCCCGGCCTCACTCACAAAAAGAAGATTGACAGCTCATAGCATTATTAGAACCCTCCATTGGGCAGACTTTCCACCACCCCAGACTTCCACAGAGTCTATTGTAGCAAAAGCATCGTGGATCATAGCATCGGGTGATTCCAGCCCACAGACAGCATCATGTTAGCATAGATATTACAGTTCTAAGTCTTCAAGGACAAAAAATATACATTTTCCCATTATGTAACTCATGTGACAGCAGCCTAGAGGACAAAACTAATTACCTTGAAAACTGAGTTTGTTTCTTTAGGAGTTAATGTGTTTGGTTTTCAGCCAAGCTCCATCTGACTGTGGATGATTTTTTACTTTCTATGACTGTGACGACCCTAAGTTTTTTCTCTTGGCACAGTCAAAAAATAAAAATAACAGGCTGTCCTCTGCTCCATACTTTAATTTTCACTTTTTAAAATAAGCTTACACTGTTACCAGTATGTACAAGTGAGTGTTTGAATATAATTAATTATATTCTTCTTCTCTTCTTTCTATTTCTCTTCTTCTTCTTGCTTGTCTGTTTGAACGGACTGAGTCAAAAGACACTGGGCTAAATTCAACAGTGATGTTAATCTAGAAAACAGCATTTTTTGCCCACTGCTGCCACTTCTGGGTTGAATTTTTGGGCAGAATGAGGGCAGCTGGTTTCAACAGTGTTACTAAGAATGCTCAGTCTGTGTGAGCATGCTCAGTCCAAACCAAGCAGCAAATCTGGGGGAGCATGTGACCCCAATGTCCCCCCCTCACACAACTTGCCTCTGCTCATGCTAGCTTGAGGAGAGCTAACGCGGGTATAAATAGTAGTGTAGCTGTGGTAATATGGGCAGCGACTGCATGGGTCAACCATGCTGAATACATACACAGGAGGATTTGTACTCAGCATAGTTAAGCTGTGCCACTACTGCTACTGCCTGTGTTACCATGGCTACACTACTATTTCCACTCATGCTAACTCTCATCGAGCTCATATGTGAGCTGGGATCATGCACCTAGCTTGTAGTGCAGTAGACATAGCCTTAGACACATATGAACATTCACATTTCACCCTGACCTTATCTTCTCTTCACTAGACTCAAGGCTATGACTTTTGGACCTGTATCTGGGAGGTACTGAACACCTTCTGGGAGACCTGGAGTACCTTCAGCTAATAGTGATTCCAGAAAGACCTTGCAAGAGCAGGTCCTTTAACTTTCACTGCTTGGGAGCCTTTCAGGCAAGCTGTTCACTCCTCAGTGATTTCAGAAGGACCCTCTAAGGAAGACATATACCCATTGTTAGTTTGCTGGCCAGAGCAATAATAGGGACATCAGCGGAGTGAAATGTAGACAACAGCACTCACAAGCTGACATTTGTATTGAATGAACCTTTAAAGGATTAGGTATTATGAAACCACAATATTTACAGTACTCTCAAGATCAAGGGAGTGATGTAGGAAGCTAACACTTTTTTTAAACGGACCCTTTGAAAGGCAAAACATGTAGCATGGTGGGAAAATAGCCAGTCTTTAACCCTGCTCAAACGCAAACATGAGTAAAAGAAAACACTGACTTTGGCTCTCGCATAGCTTTTTAAGTACAAGGGCATCATATGGCCATGTATTTTTTCTAAGACAAAACAATTACCGAGGAATCCATATTATGCAAATAACATAGCAAGCCCAATGATATTACTGGAATGTATCAGAGCAACACATATTTTGTAATATACATTTCATTTTTATTTAAAGAGCAAAGAATCACATACTCTTAGAACTGCCTTGACCAGCTGACTCAGCTGCAACCATTACAACAGCAGAGCAGGGAAGAACTCGCTTGCTCAGATTTTGGTTTCTGTTGTTCTCCAGTCACTGTTACGTTGGGAGATCATGTACACAGGACAGATAAAATCTAGCAGAGCTCATGTACAAAGCCACAGTGAGACAAAGCTTACTTGTCATCTTGACCTTCCTGGTTTATTTATGATTGCATGTCCAGACTGCATTTATCCAAAGTGGAAACATTTAACACTGACAGATTTTTGGGGCTGGCATAAAAGAGCAGAGCTAATCGCAGCCACATACAAGCATAGAATCTGTGCAGGGGTGGTTGAGAGGTGATACAGTCTGTGCTTTGAGCTATCAGAGAAATGGGCTGGATCATTGTAGGAATTTGCTGAGAGGGGATCAAATGTTCAGTTCAGCCGCAGTACCTGCATTTCCCATCCACACGAACACTGACCAGGTTCAGAATGAACCAGTGTGGGTAGAATTGTTTATAAAACTTGCTAAGAGGTGGTGCAATTGGCCACACTTATGAAATAGGACCACTTGTGTGTGTGAGCATGGAGTGTCTCACAACTGCTCCAGGTGATTGCACCATTACTGGAAATGCAAAATTCTCTAATTCTACACAAGCAAGAATAAGAGGAGATAATCAAACTGAAGGAAAGCCACTCCTTTATAGACCAGAAAAGCATTTCAAAAGCGTTCCACAATTACAGGCCTGTATCTAAAGCTATTTCTGTAAGAATTACCAACAGACTTTTGGATCACCTAGGAGACATCTGGGTGTCTCTTCACATAACATGGAGAATCCCCCGTGATCATCCCTTTCTTCTTTCAAGTAACTCCAAGGAACAGATGTTTTATCTTAAGTCTTCAACATTTTCTTAGGGTCCGTCAGGTCTCTCCAGCTTTCCCTGAACACTTCTTCTGCCCATCAGTGAGGAAGGGCAAGTCTTTCCCCCAAGCACCTTGGTTGAGTCCATGGTCCACAATTCAAGTGGCTTCACAAAAAAAGGTCCTTTGAATGAGCATGACTTTTGTCTAGGAGATGCAATGAGAATTTCTTTACAAATCCTCTAGCCCGTGGCTTGCACCTTTCTACACCAGAAACTGGCTTGATATTTCTTAAATAAACCTTTCCTGTTTCTCTGCAAACAAGGAATCTTTTAGTGCTATGATACAGAGGGACTTCATGATCTGATTTACACCTTGTAAATTTCCAGTTTGTAAAAATTATAATGTATCAATGAAAAAGGGATTTTTCAACTATCTAACTGATTCTACACTAGTACATTAGGTATATTTATCTGGCTAAGATATTTTTAAGCACCTAGCACCTTGGTATCCAAGCAGCAACAGATAACCAGCAGTAGGATACAATGCTAGAAATAAAAGCTTAACCCAGCTATCCACAAAAATGTTTTACACAGTATTGGTCCAACGGAGGAACTCCAAGCAATTTAGGTTATTGCTCACATCATTTCAGGATGTTTTTATGAATACCATCAAATTATGCACAAATTATGTGTAATGTTTATTCTGTCAACTTCCATTTTCCAAAATGAGGAGACAAGGATTTCATTTTCCAAATCTAATCCTCCTGTGTAGAAATGACTAGCTTGTTGCAGACAGGGCAGGACAGAAATTCCAGCTCTTACCTGCTTCTAAACCACAAGCCATAATTGCTAATAAATCTTGAATGATCAAAACTGTAATCTCATTGTATCCTTGATGCAATAGTCAATGGTAGGTCCTTGAAAGTTAAATGGGGTAAAGTGTCCATGTGTTACTCTAGAGATACTTGAATCTTTCTCATTAGCTTCTCAGGGGAATGGCTAGCTTCAATTCCAAGCTGTTCATATTTCAGAGGATATCATTTTGGTAGGAGATTTACAAGAACACGTATACAAAACGAGATGGTGGATTGCATTTGCTGGTGCAAAAGGCTATGTAATGAACAGTGATTACCACGGTGATTTTGCTTGGGGAAAAAAACTGATAGAAATCTATCAGTATGTATTATGCCATCAATATTTAATAAGCATGCCTGTAGGAAAACAGAATATTGCATGGGGTTGGTTAGTCCCAAAGTAGGTGTGGTCCACATGTAAACCAGTGTAAGTACACTACTGTCAAACTTGATTGACTAATCCTGCTGTGCAAAGCATCTGAGTAAGTTATTCCATTACTGAGATGCTAAGTGGATCCACGCCTCTACTTATTTGCATGCTGATATTTGGCTTGATTCTAATCAGATTCTGGTCACAATGCAATATTGTGCTAAATGGCTATGCTTATGTCACTCTTGGTGGGTGAATACCTAAGTTGTTACAATAGGTGGCCAGAATTTGTCAAATAATGAAAAAAAATATTCAGCCAATTTATGTTGTACACCCACATACAACCCAGACAAATATAAGATAAATCCATATGCAATTTGACCTACAAAATGTATTGAATAAATGCTTGTCCCAAATGAGAAAAAAAAGTAAGTTAAGATTCACCTTTGACAAAGAGATTTGAATTGAAGAATGCACTGTATAAACAAAGTAATCTTGAAAAACTGCTAGAAGGTAGAGGATAGCCAGACACAATATTACCAGGGACATAAAGGTTTCATCAGCTGATGAATATGGAGACATCATGGAGTTATATCTTTTCTTTATGTCCATCTCCTGGTTTTCTCAATGCCCAGCTGAAATTAGCAATGGGATGAAGAGCAGTAATCCATGCATCTGTGACCTCCAAGCTTGATTACTGCAACTCAGAACTAATAATCAATCTACACACCCTCATAAAGCTCCACCTGGTACAACATGTAGAAGTCCATCTATTTAGAAACACGGGTCGCTTCTCTCTCTGCAATAACTCCATATTCAATACAGAGTCTAGTTCAAGGTCTTGGTCCTGATATTCAAAGCCCTTCATGAAATTAGTCCTAAATTTTGTTGCTCCACAACCATGTCCTCCCAAGATAGCTACATTGCACTGAAATCGTGAGAGTAACACAGGGGGATTCCTGGGCCTGGGAGACAGAACTTCATGGGCCTGGGAGACAATGGGACCTAGGCAATAGAACTCACTAGCTGAAGAGGAAAGAATGACCATAGGCCAAAGAAAGATTCACCAGATGTCAACAAATATATGGGGAAACGTGCAACAGGGATTTGTGATCAAGTTGGGGTTTGTCAATACAGATTCAAGGTTGAGTGTTTCCGTTTGCCACAGCCCTTCTCAGGGATGTGGCAGCTGTATTGCAGGCTGGAAAGCAGAGATGCTTTCACCCGTGATGTTTATATTACAATCCTTATAAACAGAGCAATGGTACTGCATTACACCAAGTAAATGGAGGTAGATCATATCATTATTTATGATTAAACACAATTAAAGACTGAAACAAATATGTAAGAATACCTATGCAAAATACCATGCCAACACAGCTCCTAACTCAGGGCTAGATTCAGATCTAGCTTAGAGTCATAGAATCATAGAATTCAAGGCCAGAAGATCCCACCAGATCACCTCATCTGACCTCCTGTATATCCCAGGCCCCCAACACCACCCAGCACCCACATGCTAAACCAAACACCTGAAATTAAACGCAAATATTGCAGCCCTCAGAAGATTAGACTATTTTGTGCCACAGGCAGAGAATAGGTGAGACCGAGGTGCACCAGAACTCAGGCCCCTGAAATGGCAGAGAAATGATTGAGTGAGAGACACCCAGAAAAACACCCAGAAATCCTGGCAAGTGACCTGCACCCACATGTTTCAGAGGAAGGCAAAGAACAGTCACGGTCACTGCCAATCTGACTTGGGGGGAAATTCCTTCCTGATCTCACATAAGGCAATCAGTTAGACTCGAGCATGTGAGCAAGAACCAGCCAGCTAAGCACCTGAGAGAAAGAATGCTCAGGGCCACCTCAGAGCTCTGGCCTTCCCCATCCAGTGACCCATCTCCAAACGTGGCCATTCCTGATGTTTCAGAGGAAGGAGATAAAAAAACAAAGCAAATAAACACAAAACAGAATATGTTGGGTGTAGGGGAGGATCCCTTCCTGATCCCTGCAGCTGAGCAACTGAAATGTTGAAGTGTGTGCTTTTAGGAACATAAGATATAAACAGAAAGTGAGCCCAAAGGCTGTTGAGCCCTGCCCCTACCATCACAAGCAATCCTGTCATAGAATTGCACTCATAATTTGTCCATTTCCCTTCAAACTAATTAAGTTGTTTGCCTCCACAAGGCTGTTCCAGAACCTTACCCCTCGGATGGGTAGAAACCATCTTCTCATTTGCAGCCCAAATTTGTTCAGTTAAATTGTTCCAGTTTAAATTAATGCTTCTTGAACATGAATGATCAGAATTTTACACAATATTTCGAACAAGGCCTTACCAGTACCTTGTACAATAGTATTATTGTATTCTACCTCTCTCTGGAAATGCCTCACCTGATACATCCTGGGATTGAATTTGCTGTTTTTACAATTACATCACATTGTTGGCTCATAGTCATCCTGTGATTGACCCACAAATCTAGGTCTCTCTCCTCCTCTGTTGCTTAAAATTGATGATCCTCCACCTGGTAGCAGAAATTCTTTCTTATTAGACCCTAAGTGCATGATAATTTCATCCCATTTCTGTCACTCTAGTCTTCAAGGTCATCCAGATCTCCCTGTGTAATATTCCAACCCTCCTCTGTGTTGACGATGCCTCCCAACTTTGTATCAGCAGCACATTTCATTACCACACACTCCTTTTTATGGCAAAGTCATTAATAAAAATATTGACTAAGATTGGTTGCAAGACCCATCCTTGAGGAACTCCACTGGTAACCTCCCTCTAGCCTGATAATCCACCTTTCAACACAACCCATTGCCTCTTCCTCTTTACTCAGTTCCTAGTTCACCTGGCATTTATTCCAGCGTCCAAGACAGGAGCTGTGCCCACCCTCTCCCAGAGAAGGCACTAGAGAGTTATCGCCTACTACTGTATCCCATCACATTGAGGACTCCAAAAGGATACCAAGGCAGTGAACTGACCTGAGAATTGGAGATCAGATGTCTTCTTTAACTAATTCCCTTAATTTCCCAAAGTCTGCCCTTTTGAAATCAAAACTCATAGTTGATGAACTGATTTTGATTATCATTCCATTTCATTTAATTGAATCAACTCATGGTGTAAATCAAGAGCAATACCAGTGAAATAACTAGAGTTAAAGCAATGTAAAACTGGTAAAAGTGAGACTCTGCCCATCTGTGTTTGCCATAAGCACTTTAGAAATTGCAGTCTGCTGTCGTTATAGGCCATGAACAGGCAGTCTGAATATAAGATGGAAAGAAGGAAGGCAGCTGATGAGAGTGAGGCAAACTATGTGACATTATATAATAAAGAATGAGGTAGACTGCTGACTTTGGTGGAGATTAACATGCATATTTGCCACTGGAAACTAAAACCAACTATCAATATTGTGAATGGAGATTTTTAAGAGGCTAGCGAGAAGGCTGAAACTAAGCCTATGAGTTCAAATTGAATATACAAAGTGCATCCTGTTTAAGTCTTTATGTCAGCAAGGAAAAGGTGATTGCTTAGCTGAATATGTCTGCTATGTAAAAAAACAACATTTTTATATTACAGTTGCATTTGATCAACACCTAGTTGAACCAATTCTCTTCATAGTGATTTGGCACTCTACCAAAATAGGCAGTGTATTGAGAAGTTATTGTGAAGATATAAAAATAAGTTTGCCAATGTCAAGAAAAATCAAGTCTGATGAGTTTTATCTACTCTGTAACCTAAGGCTATGGTGCTGTCTGTGCAGTAGCATCACTTGGATACTGATCCACAGGAAGTAGGATAATGAGTAGTTGTGATACATTAACAGAAAGCAACCATATGCTAATGATTAATATTTCTTTATCAAAAATAGCCTTTTTAAAAGAAAATTTCATCAAAAATGATGTTCTAAATTTTATGAGGTTTATGAAAACTGACAAGCCAAAATTTGTTTTTTTTCCCCCTCTTAGCCCATTTCCCCCCTTTTCAGAATGGAAAAGAAGTGGTGAAAAAAGGTGGGGAAAGAGAGGGAAAACTGAAAATCAAAAATTTTAAATAAAAACATTTTGTGAACTAAATTGAAAAAAAAATCAGTTCTGTTTCCACAACCTTGAAATGAGCATATTTTCAAAGTTTTCAAAAGTTGTCATGATTTATTTATTTATTTATTCATTTTCCCCATCTCTACTACCAATATACAAATGGCCAAAAATTCTAGAAAGTGGAATGTATGAAACCTGTTCCTCCTCCTTCTGACACCCCTTCATCGGAGCACCCTACATTTGGGGCTCACCAGAATTTTGAGGGGACAGGGCCACCTGAAGCTGGGTAGAGCCAAGAAACAACCTTTTTAGGTCTCATTAATTCATCCCCAGGGTATATGGCCTCCTTGGCAACCTGAGGATTTTCTGACAGAAAAGCTTTCCAAAATTAATGCTACTGTTTGCAGCATACATTTCTCCGTGACTTTTCCCAGAGAGCAAGGATTAGGCCACAACAACAGATTGAAACCATTGGCAGTGTAACTACTCCGAGAATTATGGTGGGAAAAACAAAATCTGGGCTGCCACTCCAAATATTGGTCCAATAATGCCCTCCTCACAAAAACTCCATGGAAGGCCCAGAAAATTCAGGACAGAGTTTCAAAATGAACCTGCTCGTCTGTTTTTTTCACAGTCATGGGCAATTATTGATGGTAGCAACATTTACACAGAGGCTCAGTGTCTCTGTGCTGTACAGTTGGCGACTTATCAGCATGAAGTGGGATTCCATTTGATATAGTCCTGTGGATTTGACAGGAAGTGTTGTTGCTGAAAGTGGCTATTCCTTGCCAATCACAAATCAGAGCCATCATGTTCATGGAGATTATTTCTGCAGAGTCAAACGGAGAGGAGATGTTACACGCATTCCTTCTAACAAAATATAGCTCAGACCAGCTTGTTTTTCACTGATTTATTGCCTTTCAGGCTCAAAAAGCAGAGGGCATGATCTGGCCCTTTACTTACTCAGCACATGCTCCAAAGCCCATTGAAGTCAATGGGAGCTTGGCTTTGGATCCAGCCCATCCAAACGTGTATTTTATACCAAGATATTAAAAAGTTCTCAGAAAATGGCTGTGAGGAAATGCAGTCTGGAGACAACTTCTTTCAGGGCCTGTTCCAAAGCCCATTGGAGTCAATGGGACTCTTTCCAATATCTTCAATGGGTTTTAGATCCGGCCTTTAAAGCTTTTTGTGGCAAAATTGTGGATATGGTATTTCTAATATTTTCCACGGTTTGATATTCATATGCCTTAGGTTAGAAGATATTCAGGATATGCTTTTGACAGAGTATCCCAAATGTACATCAAAATATTTGACATATGTTTCATATACAGCCCAACAATATATTACTGTAAGTACACAGAATTTTTGTGCCCAACATCCCATCTATTTTAATAAATCTATTTCAGGGCTCTCACTCAGCTGTTTGTAAGAGTATTGCATTAGTGGCATCAGGGAAATAACATGAGCCTTTTGAACTAAACACAGGCATCTGGTGAGGTGTGACTAGCTTTCAGTGCAGCCCTTTTCCTTTGCTGCTGTTTACAGGTGAAATAGGAACAGTGTTGTTGGCACTGTAGCTAGCTTAATTGACTCAAGGCAGCTAGTAAGCAAGTGAAACAGAAACATGGCATTAGTTGGTTTGTTGATCCCCTGCTTTGTGATCAGCTTTGATGTCACCCACTCTTGCCAGAATGCTGACAATTTTGTGGGTGCCAGTTCTCCCGGGGACATTGTCATTGGAGGTCTGTTTGCAGTTCATGGCAAAATGCTACATCCAGAAGAACACCCCATGAGACCAGTGATTCAGAATTGTGCTGGGTGAGTAACATTACAAATAATACAAATGAAATACCAAGATGATATCACTGGAACCACTCATGAGCAGACATAAAAAATGCTTGATAAATTGCATTTCTGAATAATTATTTATTAAAAACAGGTTAGTCTTGTGAACCCTCCCAGTAAGGGGGGGAGGGGTGTGCAGAGCACAGAGTAGTGTAATAATATGCTCCCCAGAAGATACTGTGACCAGCTGAACTTGGGGGTGACTCTTCCTCTGATCACCTGGATCTATTTAACCCTAGAAGCAAATGGCATTGGAGGTTGTGGATGAGTAATCTTTTTCATTTCAATTATCATTTTAGCTCTGATTTGTTTTTATTTGCCTAAACAGTACCCTACTGTATTATTATTTATTATCAGTAGTGCCTAAGAACCCTAGTCCTGGACCAGTGCCGCACTGTGTTGGGGCCCTGTACAAACACAGAACAAATAGACCTCATAAAATTTAGAAAATCATTTTCGATTAAATATTCTTTTAAAAAGGCTATCAGTGTAAATAGGATAGGATCTGAGGCTAAAATAGGGAAAGAACAAGTTGTCAAGTTAGATGTCTTCAACTTGGCAGAGCCTGACAAAATACATCCTAGACTGCTTAAGGAACTGGCCGAAGAGATCTCTGAGCCATTAGCAATTATCTTTGAGAGCTCACAGAGGATGGGAGAGATCCCAAAGGACTGGAAAATTATCTATCTATAAAAAGGGGAATAAGGACACAGGGAATTATAGACCAGTCATCTTAACTTTGGTATCTAGAAAGATAATGGAACAAATAATCAATAGTCAAACAATCTATTTGTAAGCATCTAGAAGATAATAAGGTAATAAGTAACAGTGAACATGAATTGATCAAGAATAAATCATGTTAAACCAACCTAATAATCTTCTTTGACAGGGTAACAAATCTTGTGGATGGGAGTGGGGGAAAGCAGTAGATAATATGATATTTCTCAACTGTGGTAAGGTTTTTGATACTGTCTCACCTAACCTGTTCACAGGGCCGGCTCTGGCTTTTTTGCTGCCCCAAACAAAAAGAAAAAAAAAAATCTGCGGCGCGGCTGGAGTGGCAAAGCAGGAAAAAGAAAAAAAAAAAAAACCCGCAGCGCGGCCGGAGCCAGGGTGCAGGGGGATTCCCTGCGCTGCAGACGTGCCCTGGCTAGCGGGGGGGGGGGGGGGGGGGGGGGGGGGCGGGGGGGGGGGGAGAGGGGGGGCGGCCAGGGCTTCAGTGGGGCACTCGCCACGTGGCCCTGACCGCTGCGCCGCCTGCCGAGAGGGCTCCGCGCCGCTCCGGTCGACGGGGAGGGAAGGACCTGGGCTGCCCTGCCGGGCTTGCTACAGACCTGGCACCAGCTGGGGCAGACAGAGTGCGCAGCCCACTCCTAGCAGGGCGCTCCCCTCCTCCGCGCTACCGCCCCCTACAGGGCGGCCGGAGCGGTGAACAACAACAAAAAAAAGCGGCTGTGCTGCCCTAGGATTGGGCGGAATGCCGCCCTGTAGAATCTGCCACCCCAAGCACGAGCTTGCTCGGCTGGTGCCTGGAGCCGGCCCT
>NC_048300.1:117008714-117056942 GCF_013100865.1 Trachemys scripta elegans
TCCCGGCCCGGCACCGCGCCCGGCCTGGCCTGGCCCCCGGCCCGGCACCGCGCCCCCGGTTCCCGGCCCGGCACCGCGCGCCCGGCTCCTGGACCCCGGCCCGGCACCGCGCTCCTGGCCCGGCACCATGCCCCCGGCCCCGCAACCCCGGCTCGGCACCGCACCAGCACCAGCCCCGGCCCCGCACCACCGGCTCCTGCCGAGCACCGCCAGCCCCGGCCCGGCCCCGCACCGCCGGCCCCAGCCCCAGAGGCCCCGGCCGAGCACTGCCGAGCCCTCCTTCCCTCCCTATTTTCCCGGACATGTCCGGCTTTTTCGGATTTCCCCCCGGACGGGGATTTGAGCCCCAAAAAGCCGGACATGTCCGGGAAAATCCGGACGTATGATAACCCTATCTTATAGTAATTCTGTTAAGACCACGTTTTCCTAATTTTCTTATAAGAAGGTCATGTGAGACTGTGTCAAAAGCCTTACTATATCACATCTACTGCTGCCTCCCATCCACTAGGACTGTCAAGAAAGAAATTAGGTTGTTTTGGCATGATTTTGTCTTGACAAATCCATGTTGGCTATTCCTTATAACCCTATTATCCTCTAGGTGCTTACAAATCACTTGTTTAATAATTTGTTCCAGTATCTTTCCACATATCAAAATTAGACTGACTGGTCTATAATTCCCCAGGTCCTCTTTGTTCATGTTTTCAAAGATGGGTGCTATATTTCCTTTCTACAGTCTTTTGGGACCTCACCCATCCTCCAGGAGTTCTCAAAGATAATTGCTAATGGTTCCACGACTGCTTCACCTAGTTCCGTAAGTACCCTCGGGTGAATCTGATAAGGCCCTGCTGATCTGAACACATCTAATTTATCTCAGTATTCTTTAATCTGTTTGTGATGTTATAAGTATAATAGTTCATTGAAAGGTGACAGGGCCAGAAAGAGTTAATTAACTCACAGACTGACCTAACCCATGGGTGAACCTTAAGGACTGGTTAGAAAGATATGTAAATGAATAGAGCTTTGAAATGCAAGTCTGCATTGTTAGAGATCTCAAAGGTAGATGTTTGCTCAGGTCTTGTGATGTAAGCAAACAAGTCTTGTCTATTGCTATAACTTTAATTCAAAGATCAAAAAAGGAATATTAACTTTTATGATGAT
This sequence comes from Trachemys scripta elegans, assembly GCF_013100865.1. NCBI lineage: Eukaryota > Metazoa > Chordata > Testudines > Emydidae > Trachemys > Trachemys scripta. The sequence goes on from NC_048300.1 coordinate 117,009,873, forward strand.
ACTTGAGTGAAATAGTATTATTGTCTATATGTCTCTTTGAAGGTTGTGGTAACCTGTATCTGAACTGTTTAATGGATAAATTACCCTGTGCTAATTGCCAGGATGTTTGGAAGGAGAGTTAAGCCTATTGTTTTCTCAGACCGAAAGGCTGCTGGAAATGTATAAGAACCCTGGGACACGATCCTACTTCATCTCAGATCTGCTTTGGGTTTCAAGAGGGGGAAACCTTAAGCCACAAGGATTGAGATCCCCAGTCATTGACTGGAGCCACCCTGAATATGGACATTGGACTATAACCTATGGACTATATCTAAAAGGACTTTTGGCAACTACAAGCTCACCTCTGCTATGTATCTGAACCTCAAGAATTGAATTCAAGTCTGTATGTATATTGATCTTTTAATCAACACTCTCTCTCTTTTCTTTTTTAATAAATTTTAGCTTAGTTAATAAGAATTGACCATAGGGTGTATTTTGGGTAAGATCTAAGTTATAATTGAACCTGGGTATGTGGCTGATCCTTTGGGATTGGAAAAACCTTCTCTTTTATATGATGAAGTAAGATTTTCAGTAATCATCATCATATCTGACAGGTGTGTCTGGATGGAGGCCTGAGGCTGGGTACTTTAAGGGAACTGCTTTGTTTGGACTTCTGAGTAACCAGTGAGATACTATAGAAGCTGTTTTGTGCTGGCTTGGTAAATCTAAGTATTGGAATAACCACCAGCTTTTGGGGTTTGTCTGCCCCCTTTTGTTTGCAGTTCATCCTGATTGAGTGACCTCAGCTGGCTCTCACGGGCAGCACCGTCACACTGTTCTCTCCCTGTTTTGGCTTGTGTTCCTTCCCCTGGGGGCTGTGGGAGAGTTTGGGAGCAATATGTTTTGGGGGGTCATAGTGGTAACATGTCTGGAGCAGGGGGCTGTAGGATTAGCCGAGCGGGGCAAGCATCCATTCTGGGAGGCATGGGGATGGGTAGGGATGTGGCAGATTTTTATGGGGAGAGCATGAGGGAGATGTGGGGCATGGGTGGCCAAAGAGAAATGGAGATGAATTGTACCCTGACGAACCTCCAGGCCTCAAGCACATACACTGCTCCTCCCTCCAGGATCATTCTCCCTCCACACACATCTCTGTTCCACCCAGGCACTGAATCCCCTGTCATGGCCTTCTGCTCCTCAGCCCCATGACTGCCTCCCTGGCTCCCCAATTCTGTGCAAGGCACCACTTGTAAGTCCAACACTGTAGCTGATAAGGCTTGACAATTCTGCTGGCTATTCTTAGCAGAACTAGTAGAGGATATGCCAAATTATGTTAAGTGATATGTGGAAATGTCCAAGCAGCCTGTCCGGGAGAAGTCATCAGGCCGTACGTGTGTGTGCCATGCAGAGTTTATGGAGACTGTGGTTCTTTAACTAGGGGGAGCTGAAAAAGGGGGAGATGCTGAAGGTTCAATTTCAAAAATGGAGTATTTTTAAATGTTTCCTCTGCCAAGGGCAATGTATAATAATAATTAATAATGATTTGTATTCCCATAGCACCTAGGAGCCCCAGTCATGGACTTAGAGCCCCGTTGTGCTAGGAACTGAACAAATTCAGAACAGTCTTTGCCCCAAGGAGCTTACAATCTAAGTATAAGACAAAAGACAATCAATGGGTACAGACGGATAGGTGAGGACAAGGAAACAATGAGTCAATATTGGGGGTGGGATTAGTTAGGAGGGGATCAGATAAATGGAAAGAGGAGGGAAGGGAAGGGGATGAGGTGGACAGGGCAGGGGAGAAGATGGTAAGTAGAGCATGTGTGGAATGAAGCTGAGATGAAGAGACTGGAGGGAGGCGAGAGGGAATGTTGGAGCAAATAGCCAGTCAGCAAAGAAAGAGAACACTCAACAGTTTTGACTGAAGGTGAAAAAGGTCCCTGCTTCTGTGGCTACTGGTTAGAGTCTGGCTGGCATCTCTTCAGAGTTCTCTCCCAAGGCCATGTGGTTTGGGGGGGGGGGGGGGGGCAGGAGAAGGGAGGCACCACCTGGATCCCAGAAACAAACAAACAAAAAACTAATAGAACATTCAGTTGCCCTAGGAAGAGTTAATGTGTCAGTTTTGGAGGCGCATTTCCACCACAAAAGTGTGAAAAACAAGGATTTTATTCCCGAGTCAAGTCCAAGTCTGAGCACAACCTTACCTATGGAGTTGTTGTCTGTGTGTCAGGCTGTGTAGTATTAAACAGATTGTGCTGTTTATTTTAAAACAACCTCCACTCTCTTAGTGTGGAAGGACCCTGTCCTTCATTGTCACAATGATAGCTGATGTTTTGGGATGCTTTTAAAGACATGCACTTGTAACAGCAGCAGGAATTATACACACATACACACCTGCCCCCACCCCTTAAACATTATAATGACCACAGAAAGCTCCAGCATGGAATTTTCATTGCTTGAAGTTAGCGGGACGTTGTTCTGTTAGGGGAATGAAAGAAAAGCTAATTAAATGACAAAAACTTTCTTAGCTTATTATAATAAGCACAAGCCACTAAATAATTGCCATTTGGAGCCATATATAATCACAATACACAAGATCTCTGGGGGGGGGGAATATTAAAAACAAAAAACCCTTCAAATATACATAATGTATATTGTACAAGTTACATGCTACCTGACTAAACTCTGATTTGGGAAATAAAGTTGACTCAGATACTAAGGCATTTAATGTCTCTTTCCCTTAACTATAAATTGATCCAAAAATAGCTGTCCATGTTGACATGTAGCATAGGTGAGGGCAAGTACTCAAGAACTAGGACATGATCATTCAAAACAGTGCACTGTTATGTCAACAGGACAATACAAGAAAAATTGTACCTTGGGAGCTGTCCATTTTGCTGCAGATCCTAATACCTATTCCAGTCAGCATTTCAGACACAAGGTTCAACTAATGTTACAAACCTGGAAAACTCAGAGGAACGCTCCAGTCAGAGTGGATTTTTGTTGTTTCCATGGCCCCCATTACTGCAGGATATGAGCACTTCATAATCTTTGATGTTTTTATCCTGACAATACCCCTGTGAGATAGGAAAGTACTATTATCCCCATTTGACAGATAAGAAACTGAGAGACAAAGGCCTAGATCCTCAAAGGTATTTAGCCTCTGAAGACCTTTGAGGATCTTGACTTAATTGACTTGTCGTAAAGCACCCAGGAAGTCTGTAGCAAAACAGGGAACAGAATTGGGTTTCCTTAATCCTAAGCTAGCTCCCTAACTGCTGCAACATCCTTCCAACTGGTGAGTGTCTCAACATGAGGAACTCAATTTTGTCCGGCCTGGGCCTACTTGAACCATCTAGAGCATTCTTAGGCTACATCTACACTACAGGGGGGAGTCGATTTAAGATACGCAAATTCAGCTACGTGAATAGCGTAGCTGAATTCGACGTATCGCAGACGACTTACCCTGCTATGAGGACGGCGGCAAAATCGACCTCTGCGGCTTCCTGTCGACGGCACTTACTCCCACCTCCGCTGGTGGAGTAAGAGCATCGATTCGGGGATTGATTGTCGCGTCCTGACGGGACGCGATAAATCGATCCCCGAGAGGTCGATTTCTACCCGCCGATTCAGGCGGGTAGTGTAGACCTAGCCTTAGTCAGGGGGAGCCAACCTCCCTCATAAGTCTGAAACAGCCAAAGCCTGTTGGCTTTCAGGGCATGCTACAAAGTACATTTTTTGAAGGGAGCTTTTGGGGGAGAGAGAGAGTATGGGAAGTGGGGTAACATACTGCAATCTGCATCGTAGAGTCTATTTAATTATGGTTATACTTTATAGAGTTGCTGTTAGTTCTTTATTTTACTGTCTTTAGTGCCCATGTTTTCCAGCAATTGTCAGGGCCACAGTGTGTGGCTCTTAAACATTTGATTTCAGAAACAGTTAAGATTATGCCTATATTTAGATTTATAAGACTCACAGAGAATTGCCTACCTCACCCTCCACCAGTGGAGAAAATTAGGGTGAACTGTTTGGTAGCACTTCAATATTTGTTTTAAAGGCAATAAGCCATATTAGCAAGCATTCCAGATGCATTTCAGCAATGTTGATCCTACTTGTTGAACTAGTGTTTTATGTAATTTTTGTGCTGCTGCCATCTAGTGGTGCATTAATATTGTGGTTTTTGTGTGTGTGCTGGACAAGGAAGTTCTAGTACTGCCTAATAACTGTTAAAGTGATCTGCCTCTTTGCTGATGTATTAGAAATATTTTTAATGCAAAATTAAGTTGCATTATTATTGGTGTTGTGCTGCTGTTTGCAGTGATTTCTTTCCCATTTCTTCTAAAATCCACATATATTTGTTTCAGTTGATGTAGAGATATTAATTAGTACTACAAATGTAAATTGTAACTTTTAAAAATACAACTGATCTTTCATAATTTCACAGAATTTAAGGACTGAAGGGCCCATTAGATCATGTAGTCTGACTTCCCGTATATCACAGGACCTTAAATTTCACCCAGGTACCCCTCAAATGAGCCCAATAGCTTGAGCTAGACCAAACTGGTGCGTGCCACAGGCAGAGAATATAAGAAAGCGAGGTGCTACCACTTAGGGTTGCCAGGCATCTGGTTTTCAACCGGAATGCCTGGTCGGAAAGGGACCTTGGCGGCTCCAGTCAGCAGCCATTAAAAGTCCGTTAACCCTGGCGGTCATTAAAAGTCCGGTTGGTGGCACACGCCAAACCCCTCATCCCCAGCCCCACCTCAGAGTCCATACCCCCAGACAGAGCCCTTACCCACCCCATGCCCGAACCCCTTGCCCCAGCCCTGCTCCCCCTCCCACCCTCCAGACCCCTCGGTCCCAGCCCTGAGCACCCTCCTACACCCCAAATCCATCATCCCCAGCCCCACCCCAGAGTCTTCACCCCTAGCAGGAACCCTCACACCCCCCACACCTCAACCCCCTACCCCAACCCAGAGCTCCCTCCTCGATCCCAAATCCCTCATCCCTGGCCCCACCTCAGAGCCCACACCCCCAGCCAGAGCCCTTCCCCCACTGTTCCAATCCCATCCCCTGAGTGAGCCTGGCAAAAATGAGCAAGTGAGGGTAGGGAAAGAGAGCGATGGGGGAGGGAGAATGGAGTGAGCGGGGGTGGGGCCTCAGTGAAGGTGCGGGGCAGGGTGGGGACTTGGATGAGGGGTGGGGCAGGGGGCAGGTGTGACGTTGCACTCCATATGCTTTATGGAAGTATGCTTTTGAATATGATTTAACTGGAATATGCTCTATGCGAAAGGTCTCTTGTGAGGTATCATAACAAAGGTTATAAACTACTGAATATGTTCCTCCTATTTGTATGCATGTATCATTCTTGTATCTGAAGCTAGAAATATGAAGTATAAGTCGGAGATCCTATTGTAATTATGCAAAGTGTGGGCCATTAATGGTGGTTTAGAATCTTGATGGTGCCCATTGACTAGGACAATTGGTTATAAATGGTTTATTTACCTGCAAACCTTCCTGTGTACCTGTGGGCCAACCTTGGAGGAATGGAGACTAGGGGGTCTTACAGTGACATGTGACCATGTCACCTGATAATGAAATCAATCTTAATCCTTGTACTTTTCCATTTAGTAGGATGGGTGGGGACCCAGAGAGACAAAAAATTCATGCCTTGTGCCAAAGCTATAAAAGGAGGTGGAGAAGGGCAAAGGGGGCTGCCAGTCATGGGAAAACCCCTGCTTACCACCTGAGAAGTCTGCTGGAACTAACAAGGACTGTACCAGGGGAAAGGATTGGGCCCAGACTAAGAAGGAATCTAGTCTATGAAAGAAGCTTATTGGAACATCTCTGAGGGTGAGATATTATCTGTAATAAGTTTCTTAATGTATTAGGCTTAGACTTGCGTGTTTTTGCTTTATTTTGCTTGGTGACTTACTTTGTTCTGTCTGTTAGTACTTGAAACCACTTAAATCCTACTTTTTATACTTAATAAAATCACTTTTATTAATAAACCCAGCGTATTTGGGGGAGCAAACAGCTGTGCATATCTATCAGTGTCCTAGAGGGCAGACAATTTCTGAATTTACCCTGTATAAACTTTATACAGAGTAAAATGGATTTATTTGGTGTTTGGATCCCATTGGGATCTGGTGTCTGGGTACTGGCAACCTGCGGAGCTGTTTTCAGTTAAATCTGTAGCTTTGGGGGCATGGACCAGACCCTGGGTCTGTGTTGCAGCAGGCTAGCGCATCTGGCTCAACAAGGCAGGGTTCTGGAAGTCCCAAGCTGGCAGGGAAAATGGGCTCAGAGGTAATTACAGCACATCAGGTGACAGTCCCGGGGGGTCTCTGTGACTGAACCCATCACAGCAGGGCAAGGGTGTTTGGTTTTGTGTGAGTAGAAAGTTGGCAACCCTACTACCACTGCCTGAGGTCCCTGCAATTATACTACACCTCTTTGCTCTGTCAAGCATTGTAAAAGCGGAAAAGATAAAAAGTACTTATCTGGAATAAATGTAGAAGTATTTCATTCGAATTTGCATTTTTGAGCCTTGAGAGAAGTGGTGATATCCTAGAAATAGTGATGTATGTGATAGTATAGTATATGGGACATATTGATTCAGCTTTGTATTGAAAAATGAAGATGGTTGTTCCACATCTCTTTCTGCTACAAGCACTGGATTCTAATGAGGAAAGAGATGTAGCATGCAAGTTTGCTAGAGCCAGGGGGCAGATGGAATCAGGAGTGTGGTTTCATTCAGATGCTGCTTTCCAACTGTGCACTGGGTGCCAGAGAACTTCCTAAATTGAGCCAAATGAATGAAAAATATGCAACACTCTTCTGTCCTCCAGCAGTGGAACATATTATTAATTTGATTCAATCAACAGAAATTCCTGGTACAAAAGATCCATGGCAGCTTTAAAAAAAAACTAAAAAAACTTTTGCCATCAAAATTCCTAGTGGAAGAGATGCATCATCAGGGCTGACCCGGAGGTCATTTCATCTTGCAATGCTGTTCCATTTGCAGCACATCTGAAGAAAAAGTTAGTTTGTGTGCCCTAAAATGGAGAGACAGAACAAGGAGTAATTGTCTCAAGTTGCAGTGGGGGAGGTTTAGGTTGGATATTAGGAAAAACTTTTTCACTAGGAGGGGGTTGAAGCACTGGAATGGGTTACCTAGGGAGGTGGTGGAATCTCCTTCCTTAGAGGTTTTTAAGGTCAGGCTTGACAAAGCCCTGGCTGGGATGATTTAGTTGGGAACTGGTCCTGCTTTGAGCAGGGGGTTGGACTAGATGACCTCCTGAGGTACCTTCCAACCCTGATATTCTATGATTCTATGATTCTGCAGCAAAACAAGAGGAAAACTACATGAGGAAATTCTGCAAGGAACTAAATAATGCAAAATCCATGTCACTTCCTCAGTTGCATTTTCAACCCATCTCCAATTTTTGCAAAAGGCACTTGGGCATACTGGGCTGCTCTTTTAGGATGTATGTGAGTTTGGACACAAATAATGTATTGTGCACATGCACAGGGAATAAAACAAAAATCTCCTCCTCCCATCCATGATATAAGGCAGATGATTTCCTGTGCAGGAAGTACTAAACATACTGCTTTCTTTGTGGAAACTATTCTCTGTCTTTTTATTAGGTGAAGATACCACAGGAAAGACACATGAAGCGCTACATTCCCCTCAGGGCCGGCTCCTGGTTTTTTGCCACCGGAGTGCCGCCCCTTGAAAAGTGCCACCCTAAGCACATGCTTGTGACGCTGGTGCCTAGAGCCGGCCCTGATTCCCCTATAAACAGCAAAGTGAAGAAAAAACGCTATTTATGGCACCCTGAAGATTTCAAGAGTTCCCTAAGGTTGCTATCATAAAGCAGCCAGAATTATAACACTCTTGTGTACCAGGGGCTAGATTTTCTAGTCTAGAGAGCTGCACTCAGTGAGGGGAAAGTGGTGAAAGGGAAGGTGGCTTTATGCCGTCTTTGGGTTCCCTCAATTCTGGGGCAGGCAAGAGGCCACTTTGGTCCCTACAGCCGCAGGGCTGCTCTAAACTGTGCCAAGCTGCCTGTTGCCCCAAAGGGACTGACTGTCTGGCAATAGGATTACCAGGACATAGAGAGCTCCCCCTTTCTCCCAGGAATGCCCCTACAACAGGAACTGCATCAGTTCTAGATCATGGAGGAGAAATCATCAGCTGACCAGTTAAGCTGGCTTCACAGGTTTCTGAAAAGCCAGAGGAGGACAAAAGAGGCACCATAGGGCTGAGAATCCAGCCTCAGGCTTTTAACGCTGTTGGAGCGAATCACTGTGCTGGGAGAGTAAACTTGGGAACAATTTTTGCTATGTTGATCCCACAGCCTGTGCTCTAAAGAACTGTTTGCCATTTGACAAACAGTGACACCTTTTGCCAGTTCTGATATTTTTCCACAGCAGGCAAGCAAGCAAAGCAAGCACAGAAACTCACCATGACCTTCCAAGACCTTTGACAGTAATGAAGCTGCACTGTGATAACCTGTTGAGATAGTTGACCCCTCTCAGAAGGGAAAATTCTGCTGGGAGGCTGCATGAAGCAGCATTGTTGCTATCAGTTACAGCATGCCTGGCACTGCCTCCCTCAGCCACAAACTGGTGGGGTTCCTTCCAGTGACTGAGGGACCTGTGACCATAGGATTCATAGAGTGACAAAGGCAGAAGGTGGCAGAAGGGGTACAATGTATAATCCAAGATCTTTAAGAAAAATCAGTGATGACTTTTCAGTCCTGCAGTCTGTCAACTTTCATTCACAAGACCATTTTTACATGGCAAAGGACTAGAAACATAATTTAGCAACATTGAGATTAGCCCTGATATTTTGAAGCTTCGGAAAATTAGCTGTTGGCTTTGCATGCTAATGGGTATTTTACACTGCACTGGTACTAGTTGCTAGAGGCAAGAAGGTGATTTATGAGTCCCTTTTAAACAGAACATCTAAATTTTCTTGTTGGTCATTTCATGCGTATCAGAACATGATGAATTCTCATGTTAGCAAACCCTTTATTTGTGCTGATGTTGGCATTTTCCTAGAATGGCAGCAGTGAGAGTCTATGCAGGGACAGGATCTATTGTTATTTTATTTGAATTGTGGTTGATCTAATGGTGCCATTCAAGAATCAGGCCTCCATTTTTCTAGGCATTGTGCTCACTGGGGCAGTTACTTGCACTTCATGACTGGCAAGAGGGATGTCTGATGTGCAGGCACTGACTTTCAGCCCCCTTTCTCCCTCCCCCCATTTGCTAATTTACAATGGGTCTATCCCACATTGGTGTGAAGTATTTTCTGACCACAGGCCTTTACCAGTGTGTAGCAAACGCTGTTGTTTCTCTCTCCTTCACATTTTGCCAGCCTGGATCAGCCCTCTCAACCCTGGCCCAGCAAGAAGCAAAATCTTCCCTGGTTTCTCGCACGCATCAGATCCAGCTCATCGGAGCAGAAACGAGAGACTTTCTGGGGGCAGCAGTTTGAGGGGGTAGCAGGTAAGTAGTCACACTTCCCGGCCCAGAGGGCAGGCACATGGAGATGGGGCATCTTAATGAGCGAAGAGAAACAGCCCCCTCCCTCCTTCCTGCATAGGAGATGAGAGAAGTGGCAGTAGCATTCCCCAAGGGGTGAGAGGGAAGCACCAGCCACTTGCTTGCTGGACCAGAGCTGCAGCAGCTGGGACTAGCAGTTTCCCATGGGGGAAATTATGGGGCGGGGAGGGCGAAGTGCCTGGGGGCCTGGTGAAGTTCGCTGGGCTGGAGGGAGGAGGCAGATCCCGAGGGGGTTGCAGCCCTGAGCTGGGCTAGCGAGCGGTGTGGGGGCAGAGGCTGGGAAGAGCTGCTGGCGCTCCCCGGCCCGGAGGAGGGGGCGGTCGCAGGGAGGCTGCGAGGGGCTGGAGCTGGTGCCGGTTGCTCTCTGGACTGCAGGGGGTGCGGGGTCCCCTCTCCGCGTTGCCTGCCCAGCCTCAGCCGGCTCGGAGGCGGCAGCCAAGCAGCGCGGTCCTCGCCATGCTGGCTGCAGCTGGGAGCCGCGTCTGCCTGGGCCGGCTCCTGGCCGAAGGGCAACTGCACGCCCCCCTGCTCCGGCCGGCAGCCCGTGGGATCGCGGCCACTGCAGCTTCCTCCAGCAGCGCCCACAACCGAAGCCCAGGGCCCATCAGCTCGGGTGAGTAAACGGGGAGCCCGGGGCTCCCCTGTGCTGTGACTCACAGAGACCCTCTCTCCGCTTCTCCGGCTGGCAGGCTGCTTGCACCGCTACGCTGCACCCTGCCCCAGGGCCCTGGCAAGCCCCGGGGCTCCCCGCTGGGACGTGTCCTAGCGGAGCGTTTGCAGCTCTGCCCAGCGCTCCGGCTCTCACTTCTGCTTCAGGCCAGTAAAGGGCGGGGGTGGGAGAGAGAGAATAAACGCTGGAACTGCCTCGATCCAGCCAACGTTTGGACTCAAGCCCCCAAATTGTACCCTTAACACAGATAACACAAGTATCAGGGGGTAGCCCTGTTAGTCTGTATCTACAAAAACAACAAGGAGTCTGGTGGCACCTTAAAGACTAACAGATTTATTTGGGCATAAGCTTTCGTGAGTAAAAACCTCACTTCTTCGGATGCATAGAGTGAAAGTTACAGATGCAGGCAGATAACACAGCTACTTCTCCCCTCCCCCCAAATAAAACCACCCTCCAGCCTGCCCCAGGAGGAGATGGCAGGGGCTACCTTTTGATGATGGAGTAGTAGAGGCATTTGTTCTCGATTTTGAGGGCAACATTTATGGAGTTGGGGCCAAAATTTGCCAAGATGCAGCAGCATGATCTGAGCATTTAAGGCAGTGGTAGTGGGACCCCAAGTGGTTCAGGAGCCAAATTGGCGATCAACATTACCCAAAAGAGCTAGAGTAGTGTGAATTCATTGGTTCGTTTAGGCCCCCCCAGCAAAATGACTAAGCACATATTTTACAATTGGTTAATAACACATTAAAAGCATCCTGATCGGTTAATTAAATCAGATGGTTTTTTAATATCATGTCCTGCAAAAAGCCCTAAGAAACACATTGAAGAGCCACTTGTGGCTCCCATGCCACAGTCTGAATATCTAGTTTAAGGTGCTGATGCAGTAGGATGTCCCTGGGGCTGGGTTTTTAAGATGCAGCAGAAACAGCTGAACATGTTCTCATGTTAAACTGTGGAATTTGGGTGACTGGGGCCAAAGTCTTGCAGGATCCAGCTACCAGATCCCTGCTCGAGCAGCTGTCATACACCCAGGCTGAATTAACATCTGGATGGTTTTGCTGGAATGGAAGCAGCTAAACTTGTTCTCTGATGAGGCTTGAGCATTGGGAGTGGGGTTAAAAATTGGCTGGAGGCAGGTGTGGAAATGAGGTTTTACAATACTCATGTGTCATGGTGCAGCAGGATTTACATTTTTGAGGTGCAATAGGAGCAGGAAGACTTGTTCTTTAGGTTGATGGTACAATTCAGGCACATGGGTACAACAATCAGCAGATTCCAGGTAGATCCAGTTTCTACCCAGATCAACAAGGGTGACCCAAAAGGAGAGACAAGCTTTTCAGCTCCACCGAGCTCTTCTTCCACGCTCTTTCAGCAACAGAAGTTGGTACAGTAAAAGACATTACCTCACCCATTTTGTGTCTCTAGTATCCTGGGACCATCTTGGCCACACCACCACTGCAAACATAGAGAACATAGGTGATTTGAGGTACAAGAAAGGTTACTCAAGAGTAAAGGTTAAGGTCTTTACCAGAACAAAAAAAGCCCTGAACCCAGTAACAGAGATGGACCATGGCTAGGGACACTCCCCACCAATCCCATTATCTCTCCAGTGAACAAAGTGATGAGGGGCTTTTCTCTGGTTCATCTTTCAGCTGAGAAGATGTACAAAGTACCTGGTAGTTACAAACCTTCCAACTTTGACAAAAAAATCCTCATGTGGACAGGACGCTTCAAGACTGAAGAAGAGATTCCCTCAAGGATCCCGTAAGTGCATCATTGGTTCCTCCTTTTCAAACTGCCCCAAAAGTTTGAACCTGTCAACGTTTTACAACATTTGAAAGGTCAATGAAAAATTAGGAGACAGACATAAGGGACGGGGAGGTGCTGTTCCCCCTCTTCCTCCGCTTCCATATCACCTCCTCTCTCCCACCCAGTGGCTTCTAGTCTATTAGGTCCCAGCTCCATTTGCACCCCAGGTTGCCATTGTATTCTCACTTGCTGGGAGTCAGGTGGCTGCTGAGGGATAGAATCTTGTATCCTATTGTGGTGGATTCCTGAGACAGAACTGGCTCCTTCATTGAGCAGCCCCTTATTTGTAGCCAGATGCTTATTAGCGGCTCATGACAGAATTTCCAAGAGAAGCCAAGCACATACTATCAAAACAGTTAATACGTCCAAACAAGGCTAGGTGCAATCAATGAGAAGGGTGTTAAACCTTCAATATATGATCTCTGAAATTCGGAAAACTCAAAACACTAAAATATAAGCCAATGGCTAAAAGTTTTCCAGATCTCTCCCTCCCCAAGTTTCCCTTGAGGATTTCAGGTATTTTTAGATGATTTTACAGTTTACAGTTGCTCATCATCATCATCATAAGTAAACAGAACTACGCCCCTGAGCAAGACAGACAGGATTTGGCCCTGAGTGCAGTAGTAGTTTGAGCTTTGGTTGTATTTACAGACCAACTTGTTTATTTGCTTGGTTTATCTAATGTGTAATCAGAGAAAGACTATCAGTAAATGGTATTTTCTGTTTACTGATTACATAAACAAAAATATATCTTCTAACTTGTTTGATGTCATCATTTAGTGATCATCCATTCCATACACTTTATTACAAGGCAAGGAAGTATTTGAGAAAGAGGGCGGGAGGAGAGATAGAAGCATGTACTTACTGCCTGTTAAAAAAATACTGTACTTTAAAAGAGGTATTTCTAGTACAATACTGAATACCCTGAGAGTAAGTCTTGATGCCAAAATATTGCTCCCGCACTAACCACCACCAGCGCAGTTCATGTCACTGACAATTCTTCTCCCTTTTCCCTCCCTAAGTAGTTAAATATAAATGTGAAGTTCATGTAACATTAATGTTCATTCCTCAGCCTCATTGATACAAAATGTAACTCATCCACAGAACAATGTACTTTTTATCACCGGCCTTCATCCCTAGTTGGCCATATATAATATATTGGACTTTATTGAGAGAGTTTCAAGGATGACTCCAGGATGTTTCCTTTGTTCCCAAGTTTCATTCCTACTGCAGCTGAGAAAATAAGCAAGAGCATCTCTGCAAGCAACAATAGCCCCAACTTTTGTCTAATATTAATCCCATAGCTGTTCCCTACTCATCTCACTCTTGTCAGAATTTCCTCCCTTACTGAGAAATCCTGACCTCTTGAAGTCAATGGCAAAACTTCCGTGACTTCAACAGGGCCAAAAATTCACACTGTCTTCAGTACAAGAGAGTTATCCTTTAGAGAGAAATAGGAGAGCAATGTAATATGTATTTTTGGAAGATTCAAATGTAAAGCAATTAAAAACAAAAATGATTAGCTATCAAAATGGCCTTTGCAATGGCAAAGCAAATGTTACATGTGAGTAAAATCTGTTCCTGTAAGATATTTGGCATGAAGGACCAAATCCTGCAGTCCTTATTCAAGATTTGCTTAAACAAATCTCCACTGATTTCAGTAGAAGTTTGGCTTAAGTAAGGATTGAGGGATACAGTCCTTAATGAAAGACTACAGAAAACCATAATTAGATCTGTTTCCTTGAAACAGTGGCAGAAAGCAGGTAGGAATTGGGATTCTGCTTCAGAACAGCTTCAATTAGTGCATTGTGAAATATGATTAAGGCATTAAAGCAAACAAGTAATGCATTTATATTTTGGCTTCTGCTGCTCCAAATGGATCCTAGATTAATAGTTTTATGTGCTAGTCTGGTTTTGATCTCATACCTAATGTGTTTAGCATTATGAAATACAGCTACAGTATCCTCACACTGATGATCAAACCTGCAAGCCCTGACAACCCCCTTGGAGGTGCACTACACCCTCAACTCATAACCCTCATTTACAGTAAGCTCAGTTGCTTGTAAGATCTGCCATTATGTGTGGTGTTAAGTTTTTATGGGCTGAAGGGAAGCACTGCAGGCCCCACAATTTCACTATACCCTTTCCCTTTTAAAATTGTTCTATGTTAAGGTAGATTTTGCAGAGCTTGTTACTAAATGCTTTGTCTGCTAGTAATGCTGTCAGGTTCTCGTGTTTGTGCACTTCACAGGGTTATTTTTTGGAGGGAAGGTGTAAAATTGTAGTCTAAGCTCATTAGATGTAGTTTTCAAAGTCTCTCTTTTCATATAGGATGCCTTTTAGAATGTATTTTTTTAAAAAATGAAGAGCCAATTAAAACTAAACTGAATTTTAAAAGACCATTTAATGCAAAAAGTGACCAGATGAAATTGGATGGCTTAAACACAGCAAATCCTGCATCGTGACAAGGGGTTAGACTAAATCACAGGTTCTCAAACTGGGGGGGCAGGGATGTATTCTGGGGACTGGGGGGCATGAGAAGCTTTAGGAAAGTGGCAGCTGCCGGCTGGGCGCCCAGTTCTGAAGGCAGTGCTGTGGCCAGCAGCAGCAAAGTAGTAAGGGTGGCAATACCATACCATGCCACACCTGTGCTGCTGGCAATGACATTGCTTTGAGAGCTGGGTGCTTGGCCAGCAGCCGCCACTCTCTGCTCTGCCTTCAAAGCAGGGTGGCAGTATATGCAGTTGTGTGGCAGGAGGCGGGAAGGAAGTGGCATAAACTACCACAGACAAAGAAGGGGGCACGTTCAAATAAGTTTGAGAACCACTGGGCTAGATGACACTTGCAGTCCTTTCTAACCCTATGATTCCCGATCCTGCAGATGCAAGGGTAATCTTTAGAATACTGTTTCCAGGCCTCGTATCCAGCAGGCAAAAGGGTGAAATCAAACTTGGGAAACCATTTGTGTGTGGTTTGGAGAGATTCTCTGTTTTTCTGCTTCCCAGCATGTATTTAGTGCATGGTCCACTAGTGGTTCCCAATTATTTCAGGAACTAGAAAGCAGAGAACGCTAAAATCAGGAATGCACACATTGAGAACAAGGAGAGAACCAGCAAGTGATGGGGAAGATCTGAAGCAGGGGATGGGATTGTTGAAAGCCAGGATAAGGAGGGAAGAGGGTGTTGGGTTTTTTGGTAGGTAAAAAGCTGTATTTTAATGTAAGTGTGGCAAACACCTTTCAAGGAAAGACCTGTCTATGCTCTATGGAATCAACAAATCAAACTACCTCTGTCATGGCCAGCACGATGATCTGCTCTTTTTTAGGCACGCAAAACTGAAAGCATGCAAACGTTGCCTGTGCTAATTTAATACCAACATTATCCTTTTAAAAATAAATGGGTGATACATAAAACTAAAACCCATGATGGTGTGAAACTGATCAGTTTTATTAACATAACCAAATAAATGAAATCCCAGATCTATAGTAGATTGGATACAGTCAAAACTTTAAGCAGTTTTTGAAGTGCTGTTTAGGTATTACAACTAATACATACATCTATTTCGGAACAGTCAAGAGAATGCCTCACATCAAGCAATGTCAGTTCCCTTCTAACAGAGTCCTTTCATATATGTGGAAGTATTTGAAATTCACCACATCACTACTGACCAGTAACTTTAAATGTGGTTTACGCCCTGCTTATCTCAAGCATTACAAATAGTTATAGGAAAGATCAAGAATCTCAAATCCATTTGCATTGTTTACAACTAGAGATGGATTAGGTTCTACTGTGCAAAACAGTCAACAGTTAGACAATGCCAAGTAATAAATGCCAAGCCCACAATGGTCACATATTAGCAGCTGGAAGTTTATTCCTAGCTATCGGGTATTTAATTTCTGTTAAAAAAAAATCAACCAACCAAAGTTATATCTGTGGTGTGCTGAACTAACTTCTTGATGTTTCATACTAATTTTGTTCAATCCAATTTTAATTGTAGGCCAGAAATGCTGGACATTGCAAGAAACAAAGCTCGGGTAAAAGCCTGTTATCTAATGATTGGACTCACAATTATCGCCTGCTTTGCTGTGATTGCATCAGCTAGAAGGGTGGGTATATTGCCATGTATTTTTAAAAACCAAGGTGATAAGTTCCATTAATATTTACAAGAGATATATAGATCTCTCTCTATATATAGATAGATATATACAGTATATAGATAAATTGTCGCTACTGACAAATTTAAATCAAATTTATGTATTTTAGTTAATACTTCTCCCTCCACAAACCTGTATTCATAAAGCACGAGATAAACATTAGCTACTACCATGATGCAAAGTTTTTCTTAAGTGTAATTTCGTGATTCACAGGACACTACTCTTAAACTGATTTTTTTTTTTTTTTTTTTTGCAGACTGAACACCATGAGTCCCTAACAAGCTGGAACCTAGCAAAGAAAGCCAAGTGGCGTGAAGAGGCTGCAGTATCAGCAGAGTTTAAGACTAAATAATATTTCTATTAAAAGCTGTGAATTTGCTAGTAGGAGCAAACACCACAAAAAAACAAACAAATGTTATTTGGCATAATTAGTGACTGTAACTAGTTAGCAGACTGCTCTGTTAAATAACAACACATTGGAGCCCAACAATGTTGCACTCAAAAAAATGTTGGGAACGAAGGGAATAGGGTGTCTTTTTCTACATTACACAGAGATATTTTCAGTACTTGCAGCAGATGACCAAGGTCAGTTCAAATCTTTAGAAAGTTCTAATAATTCCTTTTTTGCCTCAGTTTGATAAAAAATATGTAACTGTCCACAAAGACAACACATACATCACCTACCCTGTCCTGAAATCTCTTCCTGCTAGATTTGATTCTGGAGATTTTTCTATCGACACAAAATTATATTACTGACAAGAACCACCATTTGAAAACTGTTATATATTAAAGAAATTAAAGCATACTAAAAAAATTGTGCAAGCCAAAAATCATTTAAATACTAGGGAAGCCAGTGACTATGTAGTTGGAAAAATTAATAGCATCCCTACAGTATCTCTGTTGAATCTCGTTTACTAGACCAGGCTGAACTGACACAGTTTACTTATAGTGTTGTAGCTATGTCAGTACCAGATATTAGAGAGACAGGGTGGGAGGGGTAATCTCTTTTATTGGCCCAACCTCAAAAGCTTGTCTCTCCCACCAACAGAAGTTGATCCAATAAAAGGTATTACCTCAACCACCTTGTCTCACTAAAGTTTATACCTCACCCACCTTGTCTTGCTAAAGTTTACTTAGTTCTTTTGCAAATAAAACACAATAAGCAGCATTTTAGTGTCTATAGACTTTTCCTCTGAAAACTCTTGGGAAGTCCCATTAATTTTGCAAATGAAAAAAGGATGGAGGATGGTGATGGTCAGAGGCATGGGATGCTTAGAGAGGAGATATTTTCATGGCTAGTTTTAAAAGTCACTTCATGCAATATTTTGTTTTACCCCTCTCCATAAAGCTGATTTTTCTAGCATGGCACACTATTATATAGCATGGAAGTCAGCCACAGTTTTTACTTAATTCAGCTCTTACATTAGTATAGAGATTGTATTTATATTTGCTATTTTCTAAGAATCAGGACTAATTTTAGAATACTAATGAATACACTCACCACTGTAAAATAGCTTTTATTAGTTTTTGTATAGTATTCTGAATTGAAACATTCCATAATATTGCATACTTTTCACGTGTTGGTTTGTAGAGATACACAATAATGGGCCTCCAGTCTGGATTAAAAGATGCACTATCACTCTACTTAAAGTCAATATAGGCATTTTAGATTCATACATTACATAAAACCATAATGCCATGAATGAGAATGAAAAATTTCTCATTTAAGATTTCAATTAACCTTTGCACTGGTTTCGTGCTAAGCAGCAGGCATTTTACCCTGCATATCAATTTGAACTTTAAAAAAAGTCTCACTTACAAAAATTAAATCATAAGATTGAAGACAAAAACCCAACTGAGGTAATTGACCATGGAGGAAAAAGGATAGTGCATCTTTTACACATAGACCCAGTAGAAATCATTTTTCCAAACTTGTTCTACAGTAAAGTTATTTCTGCACCAACATTATTACTATTTTTTGTTTTCTTCTTCTGATTGCTGCTAGCAATAGTGTTTAAAGGAAATACTACAAAATTAAACAGCAGTATGAACAAAGTTCTGAAAGACAGAAAGTGCTATGATAAAAATTCAGTAGAAAATTAGTTATGATTTAGTGTCCAACAGTTTATGAAACTAAAACAGATGTGGCATATTTGCATAGATTAACTCGTCAGAATTCAAATTCAAACAGAACAAATGGTACGCTATTTTGAAAAACACTTGTTTTTTGGAACAAGCTGCATAACTAAAGGGACACTTTAGTACTTTGTCTATTATTTAAACAAAACCCCCAAACTTGTAATAGCCTTTTAGATAAAACCAGTATGGAAAAAAAAAATCTAGTTAGCAAACACAGCGCCTGCTCAATCCCCCACTCCTAAATGCTTTCCACAGCAGAGATGATTTTTTTTCTGTCAGCGTCATTGTTTTCCTAAGCATCACTGAAGCCATCAGTGTCAGTTCTGACAACAGGTTTTGTTAACTTGTGAAAACATTCTTATTCCATGATCATTCATTAACAATAGCTATTTAAAAAAATAGTGTTCCCAGTGAGACTGGTGGATTTTAGATATACATACACGTAGCAACAAGATAGGATAATACCAGATTTAACAATTTTAGGATTAACCAAATGTTGAGATTAAATAACTAGTGTCCCTTTCAGTAACCAAAGTCCATCAATTTTAGTTCCTATTTACACTAAAAGCACTACTTTGAATATACCAGAGGCATGAATTTGTATTTACATACATAAAGTGCAGTCACTTTAACCACTCAGACATACACAATAATATATCCACAAAAATGAAGTAATCCTCTCAAATAGTATAATACTTGAAATCTCCCCCCCCTTTCTTCCATTTACAAGTCTTAATTAGGGTTTGTTTTTTTTTTTTTTTAAGTTTAGATTTGGCTTAACTGAAGAGGCTTATAAACGTAGTGTCGTGTCTACGGGGTCCTCAAAATAAAAGCAGGCACAGCTGGCTTATGCAATATCAAAACAATGTTTGCAAGAAACAGTGGAATACCCTGTTACCTGAATACTTATATGATTATTCTTGCACTAAAAGAACAGTGAAAATCATCATAATTTAACCAGTAATCCTGTAAATTTCCAATATTATTACCCTGAACTTTAAAGAGACGATGCAAAAAATGCCAGTAAAGTCTCAAACTATCATAAAAAAGGGTACAAATACAATTCTCAAACATAAGAAAAATTTGGCTCAGCATTGTGCACAGTATTCAAACCTGCTGTATATTATACAAATCTAGGCTTAAAGTGTTTGCTAAATCTTTCATTATACAGAATTTGCAAAGTAACCACACTCCTATATTCACTCCTTTCCTCATAACATACCTTTTATTTCCAGGAGAAAAATTTCAAACGAGGATGCAATTCAAAAAATTCATCTTGCTACTTTAAATATGTTAATAGTCACAACCGACTATTAATCTTATAAAATCTGCTTCAATTCTCACCTTGAAACTACTACACAATATATAGTGCTTTAACAGTCTCAAAGTGAAACACATTATGAATTTTAACTGAAAACAGTATTTGTACATTTTATAAACAAGTTTAAATCCAGAACACAGTATATAAATGATACCATGCTCTAATTTGGATTTCTCAGCGTATCAACATTTTGTTTAGTGACAAGCACGCTACCATGGGAAGAGTGATTTTAACTGTTGAAATTTCAACTATTGTACATGGTTCAAATAGTTTCATAGCTCAAAGAAGCTTTCACTATTATTTCAACACAATATTTGACTAATATATTTAACCACAATTATATAATTTCATTAATCCAAATTCAGACTGGCTACTGGTAAGTGAGATCAAGCAGTGTGGTATAGACATTTTGAATATACAAAAAAAATCTAATGTAGATTTTCAAAGCATACAGAAGAATTGTTTCAAATTCTTAGATATATTTCTTTTGGCAGGTAGTAGCAAACAGACATTAAGTGTTTTAGAAATTAAATATTTAGCAGACATCTTCAGATTCATTTTGGTGTTCATATACTTAATATTTACAACAAAGCAAACCTTTTTCCTTCAATCAAATGGAAAAGAGATTGTTTTCCCCCAGTTGCAGCAACACTATGGATTATAACAGGGCACATTTCTACAGCCTTGTCTAAAACAAAGAAAATGGAGACATCTGACTTAAAAAAAATTCAAAAAGCGGTAGCATATTTGGTTAAAAATACAATACGTACATACAGTCTAAACTTTGTTTAAATAAGTAAATGTTTCAAGAAAGGCAAGTATTGCAAGATTTGTCAAACTTTTATATTGTTACCACATTTTAATATGGAGATAGTCACATAAACCATCTCCCCTATCATTTACAACTGCGCAAATTACCTCCTTTCTCATTTACAATTACAACATCCCTGTGGCAAACTTCAGCAATTGCTTACACAGCAAAGTATTTTATTTGTAGCTTACCTTTAATGCTGTTTAGCAGCTTGAAATAAGGAGCCAGCATCACATGACCACCCAGCTCTCTGCTGATTACAACTTGAAAACCACATAATGCAGAACAGCTTTTTTGTCACATATTCAAAGCTACATCTGGTATTTAAACAGTATATACTTAAACAAAAAATCTGCATTATGCTTTTAAATGTTTTATAAATATATTTCACTGGTCTATGCTCTATGCAAAGTATAATGCATAAAACTACATTTCACAATTTAAATAAATATTTTTCACATTCTAAATTTAGCTTTTGACAAGCTCATCTTTATTCATGCTTTAGTTCTGAAGCAACTTTTTTGCTTCAATATAGAGGTAGATTTGATATAGATTGGGCATGTCAAGTTTACTGGCAAAATGCAATTGCCAACAGCTTTACTGCAGTTGCAGAAATTGCATGAAAAATTCAGAACCACTACCTAAAATCCTACTAAAGTTATTATTCAAGCTTTACCATTCTTGTTAAATCACATAAGCCTTTATATTAGACTTGATTACTCACAGAGTTAGTTTTCTGAACATATGAAATACACACAAATACAAAAAAAACCCAAACCAAAAAACACTGAATGAAAAGTTGTATCTAACAGAAAAGTATAACAGTGCACTGGCTGCTTCTTTACCTGTGTTCTGCCAAACACATTCAAACCTCTCCTCTAACTTTGGCCATGAAGAGGAGACCCCTGAAAAGTTACAAATGTTCATATTTTTGCCTTATCTTCACTTTAATAGTTATAGCTGAAACCCTTCCATTGGTGCTTCCTGCTGCTGAAACACAAATTGCTGCTGACTCTCATCCACCTGAGGTGCAATACTGGTATCCTCTTCTTCCACACCAAAGTAATGTTCTATAAGTTCGAAAGCCTTCTGGTAGATCTCTTGGTTTTCATGTCTTTGAAGAAATTCAATTTTATCCAGTCCTAAATTTAAAAACAAACAAACAAAAAGACATGCTCTAAATCCAACAGCTCCAAAAGATTTAAAGGTGAAGTACAAAGCCAGGATGAAAATAGAGTTAAGCACATAAATGTGTTTTGAATACTACCACTAAGTTGTGTGATGAATGAATCAAAGAATTAGGTTTTAATATGAAATATATTGGAACTTTCTAGTTTAAGAGAAAAACAACCCAGATTGAACCAATCTGTAAAATCACTGATATACATTAGCCCTGAGTATTCCAAGATTATTATTTTAAAAACAAGGTGCATTTCTTCTATGCCAAATACTCCCAACAGCCTGACAAGAGAATGTATCAATCATGTACTTACAGACTTAATTTTTCTTTTACCTTTTCAGTTCAATTTGACAGTTTATAAACAATATGAAATGAATGTGAAAAAAGCAAAATAGAAGGAGGCTCAAATATCTACTTAACACAGAATTAAAAAATATTAGTATGCAATATTGATTCTGAAAGCAGGATGATTTATGAAAAAAATATGCCAGCGAAGCCCCCCCCCATATCCCTATTTCCATGTTGCAGTTCCAAAAGAACTTAGCTTCCCTCCTCCAATACTCAACAACTCTGGCTTCTGTCTAACTTTATATTTCCCTACCTGTGGTGACTAAGGGAAGTCCAGTGGCTTATTCTTGCCCTTTTTTAAAGGGGTGAATAAAGAAAGGCTGAAGTATGGACACAGGACAGGTGGAAAACTTGTAATGTTTTTAGACAAGTTCCAATCTTTTTGTGGTGTGAGGGTGTAGTTATTACATAATACGGGCTGTGATTAGCCTATTTATTGCTCTCCCATGGTTGACAGGTATGTTCTGGAACTCAGCCCGAAAGTGCTATTTAATCCAGTTATTTTCCTCTGCCTCTCAATAGTAAGGGCTGAAGATTTTAGGCACAAACCTGACAGCCAGGGCAGAACAAATTCAGCTTAGGTCCCTTTAATTCTCCCCATCTGATTAACATTATGAGACCCAGAAGTTATTCTGCTTCCATATTAGGTTGTCGAGAGGATTCCGTAAAGCTGCTTCATCTTAAAAGCCCAATTCCCAACCCACTATCCAGGTTCATTGAAATCAGAGACTTTGCTCTACAGAAAAATGCATAATGGAATATCTAATCAGGTATTCCCCAGTCACTGAAGACAGGAGATTCCCCCTAAGAATTATTAGCCTCCTCCGAAGCACAGAGAAGCCTGCATAGATTTTGTAGTAGAGCAGCTGCAAAGACTAATTTTGCCTAGCCAGGTCCTTATGGAAGAGATTAGTTTTCATAATAACATTAAATCTATTTTTACCACTAACTTTGTGAAAGCAAAAGTAATCTGCCTAAATTTCATAGATATGACCTGATTTTACTTTTGAGTTTCTGGCTTACTAACGTTTGGTACTTTAAGAACTCTTCTTTGTTCTGTTCTGCCTTAAATTAGATATTTGCTGAATTTTAACTCCAGCATATTAATTTAGTTTGGTCTGAAATATGGCTAGAAATTGGTATGGCAAATAGTAGGTCCAAGTAACTTGTAACTATGTTAGCTAAGTGTTTTACATTATTATCCCTTTTCAGTTACAAATAAGGCAACTGTAAGCGCACAGCTTCACAAGAAATAATTGCTTACCATATGCTTCCTCTATAAGGGCACAGTAAGGATTAATGCCCATTCCATTTTGTTTGGATTCTTGCTCTCCAAGACGCAGAATATTTTCAAGTCCATTCAAAGCCACCTGCACTATTTTGGAATCCATCACAGTCAGGAGATCACAAAGAGGCTTAGTACAACCTAATGCTACCAAATACCTTTGTAATGATGGAGGAAAAAGAGGGGGGAAAAAGAAGGACTGATAATCAAGTACAACTTTGACACACCATTCTTCTATGGTATTGAATTCTGCTAAAAACAGTAACTAACCTGCTGAAATAAGAGTATTTCTATAACCTATGTAGGCAACCTTACCCTGAAATACAGTCAAACCTTGGTTTATCCTAATGGGACAAGAATACAGCAGTTAATCTTATAACTGATGTTTGGATTATGTAAAAATTTTCAATCCCTTTTATACGTGATTCTACCTTGTTCTAAAAACATGCATTTCAGACACTTCTGATTATATAAGAATGTTTCTCCTGTATGTAACAGTATGATGCAACATCCTCTTTTCTCGAATCAAGAGTAATATGTAATGGCCAAAGCTCTAGGTAAGTCTCTTCAAAGAGACAAGAATGTTTTTTTCAATTCAATATCAATCCATTAAAATATGAACAGAACATATTTAAATAATTCTGAAAATCAGCTACCAAAAAGGGAAGGATGTTGTAACTACAGCAAGGACTGGGATTCAGAGGATTGGTTTCTATTCCCAATTCTGCCACAAACTTCCTGTGTGACTGTGGGAAGTCACCACCTTTGTGCTTCAGTTCCTACTGTATCAGTAAAACTAAGACAGTAATGCTTACCTACATCACAGAATTGTTTGAAGTTTAGTTAATTATGTTCATAAAGCACTTTGAAATCCTCAAGGTGCCATTACTTAAGTGCAGAGTACTTAAGAGGTAAGCTCTGTGTGACAGAGATCATACCTTTTTCCGTGTTTTGTAATGTGCATTTATGGCACCAAACAAATATTTAACTTACAATCAAAGTTTCAGGAGGAATCCACATCACATATTCTATCAAATCTCCAAAATTTTCATTTAAAATAAAGGGTATTATATTTTTAAATGTTAAGTTATGAGAACAATTTAAAAAAAACAACCTTATTTTTCTGGCATTCTGATTAGAATATTTAGCGGCTGTAGTGGTGCAAAATGGTTTAACTGTTTCCAGGAAATATACAAGTACTTAGCACACTTTTGGTTTCACAAAAATAAGCCTATTTTTGTGGCACTTGCCATTTTTGCTTAAAAAGGACTGTTTACAACACAACTATAGAATTAGTTACCAGGGTAGTCACATATTATCAATAAGTCCTTTAAACTAATAAAAATAATCCAACTAAAGGTATTCAGATAAACCAGAAAAATGTTTGGTTCTGTTCCGTCACTAAAGAGATCAAAGCTATTTTTCCAAGTCAGACCATCATAATAATACAGATGGTTATCTGTGGGAATACCCTAGTAATTACAGGCCTGGCTTGACATGAGTAATTAAAAATGGGTGAGGCCTCATTTGTTGGGAGACAACATTGGGGAGGTAAATGGATCAGCAAGCTGGCAACAGACAAATAAATAGGTCAGTAAGCTAAAACACAGAATGTCTATAACTTCCTAATATAAGGAGGGAGGAGAAGGGTGGGTGGGGAACACCCAGGGAACCATTTACAACAGACAAGGTATGCCTGGAAGGTAAGATGAGGTAAAGAATATGTCAAATGTGGACAGAGCATGATGCACAGAGATTTGGGATTGATTTGGTTCTTACAAAATAACCAAAGGCATGCAATATATTGTAAATGCAATGTAATGTGTAACTGTATATAAAGGAAGAGGTTTCTATGCAACTTTGGATGCATGGTTTGCTCCTTACGCACCCCCTATGTTTAAGTCTCATCAACTCAGCATAGCTGAGCATTTCCCGTATGCCAAGTAAAGATACACAAGTGACAAAAATCTGGAGTCAAATTGAGTTCTTGGAAAGCCGAATGGAAAGAAGTCTCAGAGAGAATCCCAACAGTAATTAAAGTAGTCTGAACAGATTCAAAATGATTAAGCTACATTTTGCAGCAGTAGTCAGATGTTTATTTAAAAACAATATTCTTGTTAAGTTTTATGTAACATGACTGCCTGAACTTGGAGTCAAGAATATATTTTTTTAAATGTCTCCCAATAAATAGGCATGACCCCAGTTTCATGTGGCTGTAATACACCCTAGACACACTTGCTGTTCATAAACTGCTCAAATTTTGCTTTGACAATATGACATTAGCAGAACTCTTTGTGGGGGATTATTAACTTCAGTGTTCAGAGCTTTCACAAGGGTGAATTTCACTGAGTGAAATTACAGTATTTCAGCTGTACTGCTAATTCAGTTGCATACTGTGACAATCAGGGTGCAGACACAGACACATTAAGGGAAGAATGGGGGGCAGGGGGGAGAGAGGATTGAATCCCAAAGAATAAGCAGTTGAATCAAATAATTATGTATAAAGTTTGTGCTATAAAAGTATATTGAGTGAGGTATTTTATGAAAGCTTGTAATGTTCTGAACTTTATAGTCATTACGAATTACATATACGTATAATTACGACTTTTTTGTATTTGTGTATAAATAAAACAATGTTAATAATTTATGCTGCAACATTCAGCTCCACTTCACAGTGGGGCAATAGGCAGTCAAGCAGGGAGAAGCTACCTCCACAACCAGAGACTAGGTCCAAGCACCTAGCATTATACAACCCAAGAAAAGCCAAATGATGGGCCATTAGATTTAATGGGAAGACAATGAGACATCCCAGCTAGAATTTCCCCAATCTGCATAATCCCCAAACTCATAACAAAACAACCCCCCCCCCCCCCCCCCCGCACACACACTTTCTAAAAAAGAAGGGGTTTGAAGAGTATCCAGAAACTGAGGGACAGTCATTTGGCAGGTGCTGTCCATGAAACACTGGATTAGGCCTAGAGGGTACACTGGGAAACTGTTCAGAGGCAACAGGTAATTTGTATTAGAAAAGGGAATCTATCTAATTTGCTAGTCTAAAGCTTGAGGTTGTATCTTTGTTTATTTTCTGTGTAACTTGTATATGTTTGCTATTCCTTACTATTTTATCCTTGAAACTGTGATTTCTCTCTATTAGGTAAATCCTTCTTTTACTTTTACCCCAAACAGGTGTCCGGTTTGTAAACTATGTTGAGTGTGTGAACTAAAGTAAGATGTGTCTGGGGGATTGGTGTCACTGATGAAACAGTGAGGAAAAGTCCGAATGGCTGGTAGCAAAGAACTCCGAAGACAGATTTGAAACTGGAAGGGATGTTAGTGTCACCCTGCAAGGAATAACTAGGCGGTGGAAGCCAGGGTGAGATCTTGTGCTTGTGGGCAGGCTACTGGTGTCAGGGGTCTGAACCAAAGCTGCTCAGCATAAAGGCACCCCAGGTTACAGGGCAGAAGGTGACAGAGCCCTGTGGTGGTCTGGGTGATCCCCAAAATTTCACACATACTTTATACAACCCATTTTCTAAGTTGCAATAAAAAAAAAAATCACTGTATAAAAACAACTAGTTCCAAGAAGACAGCTTTATTTTTAAGAATTTATTGTGAATTTTGCTAGAATCCAATTATGGGACTAAGAATTTTCTCTTTAAGAAAACAACATTTGAGGTCAAAGAGAAAGGTAAGTGGCAAAATACTTAACTGTGTCTCAATTCACTGGATTATTTTCAGATGAACACTAACTGAATTTCACATATTAACACTCCTCTGAATCAACTTCTAATTCATTACCTTATCTGTTCAGGAGTACCTCCTGATGTTGCATTAGTGATGGCCCATGCTGCTTCTTTTCTGGTGCGAAATTCAGCTTTCTGAAGAATGTCAATCAATATTGGAAAAATATTTGCATCTATAACAGTCTAAAACAAGACACAGTGACATTATACAATAGGCTTTAAATGGTAACAAAAACAACCAAGCTAATATAAATGCAAGAAAGAACATTAAAGATGTTTCCAGAATAGAGAATACCACCATTCAGTAGAATCTGTCAGCCAATCCTTGTTTATTTTGAAATTATTTGTTAAAGATATTCATTCTTTAAGAGTGTACCAATCAGCCATTGTCTATTAACATGTGAAGATTCCAGTGCACACTAGTTTATATTCAGGAAGGTCCTGGAGTATCTTTCTAAAGAATATTTTACTTATAGATTTGCCTCATGATGGGAATCTCAGAAGTTATAGTACAAAGAATAGTACCTTTTGAATAAGGATGTTTAGATTGGGTCAACATATTTAAGACCCTGATACAGTCCTGACAAAGTTGATGAAAATCTAGGATTTCGATTTGAAGTTAAAACTTTGAATAAAATAATTTAGCCTCAGCCAGACCAACCAGCTTGGAGAGCTTTTGTGACAAAAAGGGCTTGTGTTCTCTTCAAAAGCCACATTTCTACAAATGTATTTAAAAAACAAAAAAAACAACTACACTCAGTCCCCACATTAGGGCCACTCAACTAATTACAGAAAGCCATTAAAGGAATGTTGGCTGTAAGTTGTAAATGAAAATCTGACAATTTAAAATGGTGTATTGTCATCATAATATCTGAACACTTAGGCTAGATGTCTGTGGGATTAAAAATGTGCAAATACATATCAGGCTGATTATCGTTGTGCAAAACAACAAAAACAAGTCTTTCACAGGTTTGCTAGTTAGTAAAGATATATCTTTATACTGCATACTGTTCAACAAATTTGTTTTTTGAAGTTACACTAAAATTGCAATATCTTAATCTGGAATTACGAGGCTTTTCATGGTGAGAACTAGAGCTGCTTGGAAAATGGAATTTTTTTCCTGTGGAAAATTTTGAGGTTTTGAAATTAATTTCCATATCAAAACAGGATGTAAAAATATTGAAAAAACTTCACAAAACAACAACAAAACCCCAGAAATTTCAAATCAATAAGGTTTAAATTAAAAATGTTGTTTTGAATCTACAAGTCTACTTGAAACAACAAAACTGTTTTTGATTGTGCCAAAAAAGAAAAATAAAATATCAAAATAGACATCTTCCCACAGAAAATTTTGATTTAAATTAAGTTAAATTTAAGTCTTTCACTGATAACTGAAGTGAATTATCTACATGCTATAATGCAC
The DNA here is from genome assembly GCF_013100865.1 of Trachemys scripta elegans. NCBI lineage: Eukaryota > Metazoa > Chordata > Testudines > Emydidae > Trachemys > Trachemys scripta. The sequence continues at coordinate 117,038,310 of NC_048300.1, forward strand.
CGTCTGCCACATCAAGCTACTTTAACATGTATTCAGTTGACAGAATTTATGAATTATGTTAACAGAGATTAACATAGTAACTTGGGAAAAACAGCAACTGTCATATTAATACTGTTGAAAAAATATTGTATAAGCTTCCTTTGCATCTTTCATGTTTGTCGAATTTAATCATGTCCTTTTAATATAGAAATAGCATTTAAACTCAATTTGCTTTTCAATAACTGGGAACAACAGACCCAGTACATAATTCTGAATGTTGCATATAAAAATCCTGTACACCCCCAGAAGACTTCCATACTCTGAGTCCATTCTGTAATACACACTTTGTATATTTTTTGCAAAGCTCCATAAACATTTTTAAGCACCGGTCATTTAAAACTTTGTAAGCAAGCACTTGCACGTAAATATTCTTTGCAAACAATAATACTTAGAACTTTACATCTTTTAAATCTTCAATTCACTTTATAATCATTAACTAATTATCAGTCCCTTTAAAAAGTCAAAACAGGAATTGGTATCGTTAGCACAAAAACAATGCAGATATTCACATGGTTTTATTTTTATGTAATAAGTTGTAAACTTAGATTAGAATTTCTAATAAGCACCACAAAGGCTGGGAAAAACAAATATAAAACTCCAACTAGAACTAAAAATCAAAATGGAAGGGTAAAATATGTTAGCTACATTTTTCCTTCCGAGAGAAAAGCATTAAGTGCTAGGTCGGAAGAAGATGGTTAGATTACTAACATTTCATTACCTGAATCTGAGCTCTGTTTCCTGCAGTAATATTAGAAACAGTCCAGCATGCTTCTTTTCGAATGGATTCCTTAGGACTACTCAGCAAATGAAGGAGACAGGGTAATGCAGAGCAATTTAGAATTACCTAAAATAATTTGAAAGTTGAAAATTTCTGCCTATACAACATAAAAAGGTACAGTTCACAGTTTACAGCTGAATTCAAAACAGACAGGCTTTATAAGAATAGTTTAATACTTTATAGCACCTATCAGATACTGTATTCCAAAATGAAGGTGTTTAATGACAGCATAGTACCACAAAAAGAGAAACAGATAATTTGGTGATTTGGGGAGAGGTGCAGTTGATTAGGCCAAAATAGGAAAGCTGTTATGGAGGGGGGGGAGAAGGACCAGCTGAAAGACTAGTATACAAATTGTTATATAACTTAGGTGGGCAACTGTATGCCTACTTTACACTAAAGTTACTGAAGCTAGATCCAAAAAACATAAATGCACATGCCAATGACAAAAAAAAAAAAAAAAGGCAGAAATAATGGAGGTACCAACCCTCCCACCCCCACCTCCAATAATGCTCAATGCACAAATAATTAACTATTAAGGTCCATATTCTGCACTCAGTTATGCAAATGAAACTCCTACGGAACCACTCTCTTCAACTTTTGTGGCCCCATCCTATCCTGATTCTTCTTCTGCCGCCAATTGCTGCTTCAGTCTCTTTTAGCAGTTTATCTTTCCCTCCACCCTTGTGCGTGCATTTCCCTCTGCTTGGTCTTGTCTTTTACTTATCCTTTGGGAAGGAATGTACTCCACAGATTCAGTAGCTATATGATGGCAACTCAAAAATCACTCTTCACCCCTGACCTATGCAGTACCATTAATTCAATTTAGACACAGTTTCTTGTTTTTCCTCCTAAGCCCCCCATTTCTTCCTCCTTCCACTACTTTTGACAATATCTCCATCTCTCAGGCCTTTACCTTAAGTCATTTGACTCCTCCCCTTTCTTTTGACACATCCAGGCGGTCACAAAATCCTGACATTTTCTATACAACACTTTAGAAAACATCAACCTTCCTTTCTATTCCATATGCTTAAAGTTTTGTCCAGGGCATACTCATCTCCAGTCCTGATTACGGTAATCGCCTACTCTCTAGCATCCCTGAAACCTATCCTGTTCCCCTCTTGTGAGTCCAAAACTGCAGTGATCAAAATTTTATTTCTAGCCAGCCTGTTTACTCTCTTAATCCACAGTGCATTACAGGACCTTGCCATTCCATTTAAATCCCTCCTAAAAATTTACTTCTGTGAGGCCCAATAAAATCACATAACTATTTAAATCAACCCCCTCTTCTCTAAGTCTTTTAGACAGTAAGCTATTTACTAGCTATTTAAAGCAGGGAATGACTATCTGCACAGCCTCAAATTCAATGTCATCACTTGACTAATCTTTAGGAAACCTTGTACAAGTGGGACCACAGGTTCATGGACAAATAATTAGTGTACCACCTAACTACTCCATTCTTGTATTTATCTGTTGCAGAGTTTCCATACAGGAAACTAAAGCCATTCTATAAGCGTTGGTTAATATAAAACATTCGTCTATTGTTTGTGATTTATAAGGTTCATACTGAAGTAGAAGCCATAATTACAGTCCACTTTGATACTTCTGTATGAAGTTTTTATGGAGAAAGAGAGGAAGTTTTGAATCAGTTCGCATGCGTCTAAGAAAGAAACTAGAATGGCTACAAAAGACACTTTGTCCAAGTGGGTTATTATATAGATGACTCCTATTAATAATTACTGAAAACGTGTTATGTTAATACCTGGGAAGAATAAAAAAAAAGAGTAACATTTTAAAATGGAATACAGTATTTTACTCATAGAAGTGGAATGACTAAATTAACCTTATCCTCACAGCAATTACACTGGTCTACAATTTTTGAGAAGTCGTCTGCTTCAGAGATAAAATGTGCTATTTATTATGTATTTTGATGTGCTGAATTCAAATATGACAATTAAAACAACTGATTGGCTACTGTTTCTAAGATATTTAAGTTTTTACATTTTATGTCCATGTATATTGTGTAGATAGTAGAGTTTTAATCATAAATTGTAAACCTAGGTCTTTTCATGTGTTTATGGTTGCTTTACATGATAATATTTCACCTGTCCTGTTTATGTAACACTTTAAAAATCAGCAGAAGAGTTACAGAAATAAAATTTACTATGAAACAAAAGGCAAAAAACTATTATGTACATAGTTTCGTCCTATGCAGCGTCTACTCGGCGCTTCTTGGCTTGTCTCTTGTATTCATTAAATGGAGCATCTCCTGTCACTGTCCAGCAATAGTCTGCAAGCATTGATGGGCTCCATTTGCTCTGATAGCGTTTCTCCATTGTTGCAATGTCCTGGTGAAATCGCTCGCCGTGCTCGTCGCTCACTGCTCCGCAGTTCGGTGGAAAAAAAATCTAGATGAGAGTGCAAAAAGTGTATCTTTAGTGACATGTTGCAACCAAGGCTTTTGTATGCCTTGAGGAGGTTTTCCACCAACAACCTGTAGTTGTCTGCCTTGTTGTTTCCGAGAAAATGTATTGCCACTAACTGGAAGGCTTTCCATGCCGTCTTTTCCTTGCCACACAGTGCATGGTCAAATGCATCATCTCGAAGAAGTTCACGAATCTGAGGACCAACAAAGACACCTTCCTTCATCTTAGCTTCACTTAACCTTGGAAATTTTCCACGGAGGTACTTGAAAGCTGCTTGTTTTGTCAATGGCCTTGACAAAGTGCTTCATCAGACCCAGCTTGATGTGTAAGCGTGGTAACAAAATCTTCCTTGATTCAACAAGTGGTGGATGCTAAACACTTTTCCTCCCAGGCTCCAATAACTGTCGGAGTGGTCAATCTTTCTTGATGTAGTGGGAATCTCTTGCATGACTATCCCATTCGCAGAGAAAACAGCAGTCCTTTGTGTATCCAGTCTGCAGACCAAGCAAGAGAACAACAACCTTCAAATCACCACAAAGCTGCCACTGATGTTGGTCATAGTTCACGCACCTCAAAAGTTGTTTCATGCTGTCATAGGTTTCCTTCATATGGACTGCATGACCAACTGGAATTGATGGCAAAACATTGCCATTATGCAGTAAAACAGCTTTAAGACTCGTCTTCGATGAATCAATGAACAGTCTCCACTCATCTGGATCGTGAACGATGTTGAGGGCTGCCATCACACCATCAATGTTGTTGCAGGCTACAAGATCACCTTCCATGAAGAAGAATGGGACAAGATCCTTTTGACGGTCACGGAACATGGAAACCCTAACATCACCTGCCAGGAGATTCCACTGCTGTAGTCTGGAGTCCAACAGCTCTGCCTTACTCTTGGGTAGTTCCAAATCCCTGACAAGGTCATTCAGTTCACCTTGTGTTATGAGGTGTGGTTCAGAGGAGGAGGATGGGAGAAAATGTGGGTCCTGTGACATTGATGGTTCAGGACCAGAAGTTTCATCCTCTTCTTCTTCCTCATCTGACTCAAGTGAGAATGATTCTGGTGCATCAGGAACTGGCAGTCCTTCTCCGTGGGATACTGGGCGTATAGCTGATGGAATGTTTGGATAATGCATAGTCCACTTTTTCTTCTTTGACACACCTTTCCCAACTGGAGGCACCATGCAGAAGTAACAATTGCTGGTATGATCTGTTGGCTCTCTACAAATCATTGGCACTGCAAAAGGCATAGATTTCCTTTTCCTGTTCAACCACTGGCGAAGATTTGTTGCACAAGTGTTGCAGCATATGTGTGGGGCCTACCTCTTGTTCCAATCTCCAATTTTGCAGCCAAAATAAAGGTGATAGGCTTTCTTAACCATAGTGGTTATACTGCACTTTTGTGATGCAAAAGTCACTTCACCACAAACATAGCAGAAGTTATCTGCACTGTTCACACAAGTACGAGGCATGTCTGCTCACTTTGGCTAAACAGAAATGTGTCCCTTTGCAAAATCAAACACTGACAAATAAGAGAGCACGACACTGTATGATTTCTAGAGCTGATCTAGGGCAATTTGATCGACAGAGTGATGTAAGCTTCATTGTGATTGCATCATCCATGACTTCTAGGAATAACAGGATGCAATTCATATCATGTATGACGCAATACCAGCTTCAGATTGTATCATTCATTGTTTTGCCTAAAAAGCAAGTACTGTCCAAACCCAGTCATAAATTTATTCATAGATCCAGTCAAAGATGTGTTTTAGTCATTTCCGGTTTAAATTGAGATCCCTTTCCTTTATAACTCACTTATCCTCCGCCATTCCCAAGTCAAGGGTTGTATATACTGACCCAATAGCATATCTTGAAAACTAGAGCCAATCAACAATTTTAAGTATCATTTTCGTTCTCAATGACCCAGAATTAGTAAAGTTTGACTACATTTATTTCAGAAGCACTTTGGCTGTAGAGCAGTGTTACAGGTAAAAGTCCTTGGCCAAAATTATTAATATCTTGCCAGACTGGTAATACAGAATGTGTCTTCATTCTTATATGGCCCCTTTCACTACAGTATCTGAACACCTGTTTCTAGACAAATGTGAATACAACTAATAGTCTTGATCAGTTTCCTGAATAGCACAATTCATTCCTACACCAAAAATATTCTATGTTCTTTTCCAAATTAGCTATATTTCTCAAGTTAGAAGTTGGTCTTACCTGTGTTTGAATATCATCACCAGTCACAATATTTCCAACTGCTCTTAATGCAGGAGACACCACCTTGTAATCATTGTGCCTAGAGACAATACAAATGTTAAATTGCTTGAGGCTGCCAAACTTTATACAATAACTACAGTTGGAGGGTTTAGGCTTCTGATAGGATTTAAACTTATGGCCATGGCAACAGAAAGCCATCTCTTGCAATCTTTCACTGTTTGGCCAAATTCTCCTCCATAGCCGTTAAGTCCAATTGATTATTTTAAAGGAAGGATTTCCCTTTGGAAGTTGCAACAGTGATGGTCTGTCACAGAGAATGCTATGTCTACAAATCAAGGATGTGAATGACTTCACCTTGCCTGAATTTCACAGAATAACTGGGCCTTTGGGAATGACAATTCAGTGAGCAAAATTCCTGAAGTAGCCATCTAGCCTAAATAGAGAGGCAGTGAAATTGAAAATCTCCCCCTTCCTCCAACTAGTTTTTTGGGAGGCAGACTCCCTTCTGTTCTCACAAACCAGTAGCATGGAGACACCCCCGCTCCCCCCGCAATTACCAATTAGGACAAGAGTCTACTGAACTGTCCTTCACCAATCATGAAAGAAAAAAAAATGTCTAACACTCTCTCCCTAAAAGTATCCTAGCCATCTATTTGTAGGGAGTAGTGCTGAATGAGCAGCTCAGGGATCCATACTTTGCTATTCTGCAGTCTCATAGTGCAGAGTGGTTTTCTGTTTTTTTCCCTTTTGGCAGACTATGAACTGTCCACCTAGTAAACTGGGAAAATATGAAAAATAGCACAAGTCTATTTCTGGGATTTATGCACCCATTAACTGTCTATCTTTCTGCTAGTGGACCCCTTAAGTTTAATATTACCAGCAAGAAAACAAATACAAAACTCAAAAACTGAAGTTTTCAGGACAGTTCATGTCTCAAGCACAATCACTTGCTTTCCAGGTTACAAGTGCTGTGGAGGAAGCATCTTTCACTAGCAACCTAGGAAAAATTCAAGGAGCTGATCAAGCCAGAAGTGGCACTGAAAGGCTTCAGATTGAAGCTATGTCCAGTCCTCCTCAACCAAAGAGACAGGCACTTTACATGGGCCATAAGAGAGGACAGAAAAAAATGGAGTAACCCTAGAATAGTGGCTCTCAACCTTTCCTGACTAATGTACCCCTTTCAAGAGTCTGATTTGTCTTGCATATCCCAAGTTTCACCTCCCTTAAAAACTACTGGGACAAAAGTGTCACAACACACTATTACTGAAAAAATAGCTTACTTTTTCATGTTTATTATAATTATAAAATAAATCAAATTGGAATATAAATATCGTACTTAAATTTCAACGTATCATATATAGTGCAGTATAAACAATTCATTGTCTGTATGAAATTTTAGTTTGTACTGACTCAATCAGTGCTTTTTATGTAGCGTGTTGTAAAACTAGGCAAATACAGTATTTAGATGAGTTGAAGTACCCCCGGAAGAGCTCTGCATTCCCGATTGAGAACCACTGCCCTGGAGGACAGTCCATCAATACTGTAGGCCCACAGTCTGAGCTCATGTTCATGTTGGCAACATCCTAAAATAGAGATTTGACTAAAGGCACTTACATAAGAAGTTCCACCAATCTTCGACAGACTCCAGAATCAATAACTGCTTGAATTTTATCATTGGGTCCATCTGAAAGGTAAGAGAGGGCCCAACAAGCATCTGCTAATACATCTGGGTCACTGCTAAATAACAGTCTTGATAAAACATTTAAGCAAGGAGCAACCTAGGTTAAAAAAAAATTATACATGATTAGATGTTTCCTCTATTTTTTGTTTTAAAATTTGTTTTCCCTGTGCTAACAGAAAAATGTGAATTAAATTACATGCACTGTATGGCGAGTAGAGTAGGCTTACTGTCTCAGAATGGATTGTTCCATGGTCAGATGCTAAGGATGATTGATAAACCCAAATCAGAACTCTGCAGAAATTACCTTTACTTTATCACTCAGTCTGCTACAAAGACATTGCAACCATGCAGGAATGCTAGTCTTTGCATGAAAAGGAAATGATTTATTGTGTGTTTCAGAATTTATTAATCAAGGCTTGCTTTTCAGCCTACCCACTTGAAGGAATTACATTATTATAATCACTTTACAAAAAAGGATCATATGTTTTTCAGCTGCCCATATACTACTGAGTTTTACAGAACCAAGCCAGGCAAATTTCTTCTGATCTCAGTTCCCATTCACTTGCAGTCTCTCTGGGCAGAGCTTGGAACCCAACCTCCTCCTATCACCTCTACATAGCAGTTTGTCTGATGAAGAGGCCAGTTTTAGCCCCACCTCACCCCTCATTTTTCCCCTCAATGGTTAATGTTGGGAATACTGGGTTCTTTGCAGGAATTACGAGTCCTTTTCTCTTCAGCTGACAGTTGCTACACAATTCTGCTTCCTCTACCTCCTTTTAATGCTGCTATTGTGACGGGCAAAGGAACTACTCTGAGTAGCAGTTGCCCAGAGAAGAGAATAAGTAAGTAGCAAAGAGCATCCTTGTTCCACGCTACCAGAAAGGGCTATTATTGAAGGCAGCATCTTATAAACTGGAATAGCAAGATGGGGAAACTACTCACCATTTTGTTAACATCCCCCCACAAGAGTAAAATTAAAGTAGCAAATTAATTAATTTTCTCTATGAGAAAAGTTATGCAGAAGGGAAAACAGAGAGGCTGAGCAATTCACTTATCCAAGGTCACAAAAGCCAATGGTAGAATTGAGACTAAAATCCAAGAGTCCTGATCTCACTCCCCTCCCCTCTTCCAGAATACCCGCTGATTTACTTTAATTAAATAAACTATTTAAAAGCTTTAGGATAATGATACAAAAATGTTTCTCATTTACAAATATTTACATTTCAAAGATGGATTGCCTTTTCAAAGTTAAAACATCACCACATTAATACTATTCTGCTGAAGAGCTATAGCAAAATACAAGAACCTTGTTTCCTAGCAAGATACTGCAGACCAAGTTGATGAAAAGTTAAGTGACACTTTTCAACTACTTTTAATAGTTTATTCTCTTGTTTATAGAAAGCATGATAAAAGATTAACATAGCTTATGTAGACACACTGGATTTGGTTTGGTTTTCAGATAGCTAATGAATCAATATTCTTCGCACTTGCATTAAGGTCAGCAGAAATGCACAAAGCTCTGCATATAATGTGGTAATATCTACATTTTCTGTTGTGTCACACAAAATGGTGACTATTTATTGGTGAAGACTTAATTGAAATCACGCTCAGAATGAGGAGAATAGATAATATGGATCTACTGCAAACATGTCTTCTCATAACAAAAAATTCTTTACCCCAGAGACTGACTGGGTTGACTACAAGAAGATTCTTCTCTGTATGAGAACACCACATTACAAGTGTAGTGCCCCTTCAAATTTTGTAAGTTCCTTAAAAGTGAAATATTTTGATACCTTACATACCTTACTAAAGTCTGGAGGTGGATTCTTGCCTCTACAGAGGTTTGAGAGGGCCCAGACTGCATTTCTAGTTGTTGTAAGTCTATTTGAATTTGTTAACAATCTGCCAAGGAAAAGAACAAATATCACATTAAATTCATTACCAAGGAGTGGTATTCCCTCGTTTTCCTAGGATTCTTAATACTGTCAAAAGTCTAGAAATAATTCCTATCTCCCTGCACTAGTTTAATTCCTTTCCTCTCGCAAACACTGATTTTTGTCTGCTTTGAAATATTCTCATGGCACAGACCAGTTTAATAGATTATGTGGTTCACAAGAGATACTTCCCCTTACACTACTGTATAGCATCTCTCCCCTCATTCACAATCACATAACACTGCGGTGGCAAGTACAGCAACTGCTCACATGAAAAATAATAGGAAGGTAATCAATTGAGTTTCTTGTAATGCAAGATAGCAGCTGCTAAAAGGAGGAGCCAGGAACAGCAAGTGGGAACCTTCCTTATTAACATAGGTATTTTCATTTAAAGGAACACATTCAGGCTAAGCTATTTTTAAAAAGATTGCTACCTATGTTACTAGAATAATTTTTTAAATCTAAATTTACTTTTTAAGCATTTAAGTTTGAAAATGGTAAACAATGCTGCGATATTTGGGCTGCAAAAACTGGGAAGGAATGGATAGACACGTTGTTCTGTGTTTAACATTTTCAAGTTGTCTGTAAAGTGCTGAGGTTATTTATTTTAAAACATCGTTAGAGCTCCTCTACACTTGAAAGTTTATTTGGACTAAAGTAGGGTACAAATTTAAAGCACAACAGCTATTCCTGAATAACTCTGTAACCCAGGAACCTCTTGGTGCCAACTGGTTGGGGGCATAAGGGTGCATAGTTTTACAGGGATCCCTATGTCACATATATTCATAGTAAGAAACTGCAGGTGGCATATGAGATGTCTACTGAGAGGCAGTAGCTCACCAGTCGTCATAATCATGAGATTTATGTATGGATAATATTTAAGAAGTTCTATGTAGGGCCCTACCAAATTCATAACTATGAAAAACACGTCACGGACCATGAAATCTGGTCTCCCCCCGCAAAATCTGGTCTTGTGTGCTTTTACCCCATACCATACAGATTTCACAGAGGAGACCAGCGTTTCTCAAATTGGGGGTCCTGACCCAAAAGGGAGTTGCATGGGGGTGGTAAGATTATTTTAGAGGGTCGCAGTATTGTCATCCTTATTTCTGCACTGACTTCAGAGCTGGTGGCCAGAGAGCAGCAGTTGTTGGCCGGGCACCCAGCTCTGAAAGCAGCGCCCCAACGGCAGCACCACATAAGTAAGAGTGGCAATACCATACCGTACCACCCATAAATCAATTACAAAATCCAAACAAATTCAGCCTAGCTATTCCAAGTGTTAGAACAGATATAGTTTTTTTTATTTTTGGTGTTATTGGTCTAAGAGATTGTCATTTTTGCTTTACTATCTACATTCAAATATTTCCTATAAAAAGTATAAAAGCCTATGTAAAGTTTTTTTTAAATGCACACACACACACACACACACACACAATAACTTGTAGTGTATGGTTCTCATTCTCTAAAACCGTATGTTTTACTTACAATATTAGCTTAAACACTTACTCCAAGAGTGGTGGGAGTATTCTACAGTTTAAGACAAAGTCTCTGCATTCTGCGTTGTCACCAGCAATATTACCAAGAGCCCACACTGCCTTTAGAAAACAAAGTGCTAAAGTAAGCTAATATAAACACAATAAAAGTTTCTCTAAGATACTTTTATAGCGTAGACTATACATTATGTATTCCTCTCATGACAAATTCCTATGATGGAGTCAAAATAGCTCATGATTATAATTATTACCTGAACAGTCCAGAAAAGAAAATCCTCATTGTACAACTTTCTCAAATCAAACTTGTATACTTGATAAATTACACGCAAGAAAGGGCTTGCTAGCCTTTTAGCCAAACTTTATAAAGGCCATATAGTTGTACAAAAATCTCAAACACTTGAATAATTATATCCGTAAAGAATGGTATTTTATAATGTGAATATGCTTACACCAAAAAAAGATATCTGCATTTTGCCCGCAACGATAAAGATTTCGTATCTGCATCCGATCCGCGATCTCCAAAAATGGTCCATGGATATCCACATCCATGGAAATAAAATGGATATCAGCAAATTTGCAGGGCTATATCCATATGCAATTAAGGATAAAGTTCCCTTTGGCTAAGCAACTCAATTGCACACAGCTATTTACAATGGAGTCATTATAAAGGATGTGTTAGATCAGGAACTATTATTGCTTATCATTTTTCAGTCACTCCAAAATGAGCTAGGCAACTTACAAACGAGTAAATGACAGTCCCTGCTCTGAAATGCCACATCCTAAATTCAGCAAGACACACTGGGGTGGAGGGAAGAAGTTGAGAGGAAAGATAAGGGAAACAACAAGATCATGTGGTAACTCAAGAAAGAATATGGATATCTTGGTGGTGAAGTTATTTTATTTTCTCTATTGCTATGCCTTAAGATCCCCTCACTTCTTGCAAACATCACAACAGAAAATGAGTTTTTAGGAGGAAACAGAATGAGATAAAAGATGTAGGCTGGCGAAAAGGAAGCATAAGGGGCAGCACAGAAAAAAAGGCAGACATTAGTGAGACGGAAAAAAGGAGCATACAGTGTGGAGCCTTATTTTTGTAGTCATAATAAACTAGTACACAAATTCTATTGATCAAAACTTTTTAAACCATACACAGAGGAAACAGAAAAAGGACAGTTATTTAGAAATTACAAAAACACAAATATGTACCTGCTCCTGTACATCTTCATGTTCTGAATTAAGCAACTTAATAAAAACTGGAACAGCTCCAGTCTCAATTACTACTTTGGTGTGTAGAAAAGTTCCAGATGCTATATTTGTCAAAGCCCAAGCTGCTTCAAACTGTTGAAGGAGAAAGACAAACAGAAGTCATTAATGGGAAAGCAAACATTAAACGGAGTAGATTTTATGTATTTGGAATTTTTAATCAGATTATCCAATTAGATTTTTCTTCTCTGATACTAAAATAAATCTCTCCATTACTATGCTTTTACAAAGAAGAAAGTCACTAGCATTAACTAAATAATCTTAGCAAAGGAACTTGGCTTGATTACATTTTCTACACAGTTATTCCTGATTCACTGTTCCTAATTTAATTCCATGCGTGGACAGTCTTATTCCAGAATAAGACTGTCCATACACGGAGTTAAATTAGTAACAATTCCATGTGCAGTCAAGCTCTTAGGCTTTGACAAAACAAGCAAATTGCACTGATTTAACTGAAGGTGTCATTAAATCAATTTCGTTCAACTGATGCAAACCCCTGAATGGACACTAATTTCAGTTTAAATCAGGTTTAGCTTAAAATTAATTCTGGTGCTACTTTCTTAGTCAGACAAAGCCTTAGGCCTGGTCTGTGCTACAGAGTTAGGTTGATATAAGACAGCTTATGTTGACCTGTGTGTCATCGTGTGTCTACAATGTTTCTCCCACTGATTTAACTTGCCCGCTATGCCGACCAAATAATTCCACCTCCGTGAGAGGCATAGTGCTTAGATCAACATAGTTAGGTCACCATAGCATCCTCATACACTCTGCATTGCTTACATGGCCTGTTGCTGTCTTTGACAGCCCAAGGTCCCCACAATGCCCCACTTAAGTCAGTGTAAGAGCTCCAGGTGAGAACACGCACCACCGATAGAAGAGCATAGTGCAGACACGAAGAGACCGTTTAATTACTGCGGTGGCTGTAGGTCGACCTATCTTAAGTCAACCTAATTTTGTAGTGCAGACATGCCCTTAGTCTGGCTTTCCATGTGGCAAGAAGTGTTGGGCGGAACTAGGTGTATTCTTATTGTTTGTTGAAAACTTCGTAAAGATTTTCTGGAGGGGCCAAATAGAAATTTTTTGATTTACCATTTTTTCCTAATTTTCTTTTACAAGATTTGTGAATGAAGTTAATGGTCACAAAAACATTTTCAAACCAGACGGTGTTGACAGGTGCTGTGTCAGCTTGCTTACACATCTATGTCAATGCCTCTGATATTCCAGTTTGAGGGCTCTCTTGAACTGAATGCCATTCACACAGAAGGATTTGATAAAATGAATATAGGGAGATTAGCATGGAAGTCTCTTAGGGCCAAGTCAGGATTTCTAGTAAGTGGCAATAAACTGGCATCTCATGCAACTGGAATACAAATCCCTGATGACCACATATTACTAAATCCAATACTAAAGCCATATTCTCCTCAGTTTGTTTTCTGAGGTTTTTTTCCCATTCCGAAACTTAAGTCAATATCAGTAATATTCACTCACTTGGAGAGTGCAATTCTCATTCCTCTCTAGAAATTTCACAAACCTCTGCACAACTCCTTGTTTCTGTATCACTTCATCTATAGGTGGATTAGGCTCTAGGGGAAAAAAGAAGGTTATTTGCACTAATGAAAATGAAAGGCAAGAGCTTAAATTACATCATAAATATAAGATTACTGAGCACAGTTCTCAGGAAATTCCTGCCATAATTGTAACCTCAAATAAAATTAGTTCCCTCATTCATTATCTTAGGACTTGTTTGCACAGGGGAAAAAGCCTGAAATAGCTAATTTGAAGTAGATTAACCTAAAGTGCACAAAGACACTCTTAGTGCAGAATAAGAGCATCGACATGGGAAGTTAGTGCAGAAAAACGATTGCACTTTAAATTTACAACCTAGCTGTTGGAAATAATTTCCCAAGTTTATTAATGTTTACTACTCCTCAGTTTCCACACAAACATTCCTTTATTAGTTCCAAAGGCCACTCGGTGTGTGTTTAATACAAAATATAAATATAAGCATATACACCCATATTCTATACCAAGCAACAATATAGTCATAAGCATTAGCCAAATTACTTACAACAGGTTCAGGCCAGGGAGACATTCCCATCATGGGATGATTCCAAAGTGGTAAGGAAAAACTCAGACAAAGAACTGCTAAACAACCTTGCTTTTTAGACACAAACAAGTGATGCCATTGCTGGTTACTGGATTTTAACTAAAGTCAGCTCAAGCAGTTTAGGACACACTGAATTCAAGCTCTCTCCCCTTATCTCACTTAGCTATACTTTCCCCTAGCTACTGAACTGAGCATTTCTAACTAATCATTTACCACACCTGGTGCCCAATTAACCACATTTTCTTTATTTCTATTGCTTAGCCCAAATCTTAAATAAGATAACATTTGTATTTTCAGGGTTACTAGATGTTTAACAAGCAATTCACTCATTCTGGTCACATTCTTCGGGCCTATCACTTACGTCAAGATCCAAACTCAATTTAACTTACTAAGGTCAAATGTGAGACTATATTCCTTCACTAGCTATTTTCCTTTCCTGTTGTTAGCGTCCCTGCTGACAAGCACTTAGATACAGCCCCACTAACCTACTGTAGTGTATTAAGTACCTTACTGTGTATAGCCTGTGGTAATATGTCAAGCCCCCTGCGTGATGGCCTATAATCAGCTCATGGTAACACAGTATACTCAGTACCAATCTTTCAGGGCAATGTCATCAAAGTAATCAGTCTGAGAAGTTGCTTTTAAGTATTCATTACTTCTTTTTGCTAGCTAATAGCAATTATCTAATAATTATTTCTGCTAGATAATAAATAGCTGTACAATGTACTATTCATAGCTATGTATTCAAAATTGAAGAGCCACAAGCAGGCACCTGGTCTTAAGCTGCTGTTAGGATCCCAACTGCAATCCAGAGAGAAGTCTGCTTTTCAAGCAGATCGTTGTTCAGCTAAAACTTATCAGAAGACTTATGCAACTCACCAATATCCAAAAAATAAAATCAAAGCAATGAAGATCCAGAATCACGAGATGAAAGAAAATAACTCAGAATCCAGTAAAAGTCAGACTACATATACAGCTCGTTAAAACTCACAGCCTGATGTGCTAATGTCATTCGACCACTTCCTTTTAGAATGTTTCCAAATGTCAGAGTCTGAAATTTTGTCTACAAGTTGTGCCCTGGGGGCTCTTTACTTGAATAGTAGATTGTACAGCTATTTATTATCTAGCAGAAATAATTATTAGATAATTGCTTAAGGGAGACCATCAGTTTAAAAACTACACTTATCTCAATTTTCTATGAACTTACTATTGTTACAGATAACATCTAAAATTACATTATAACAGAGGTTACAGGGGAAAAAAAATATATTTTTCCCTTTTGAATTTTTGTATCTGGCAGCACATTCTCTACAGTCCGTTTCAGCTTCGGCGCCAGCCAACCTCCCGGCCTCAGAGGTAAAGAGGGGCACGACCCTGAAAAGTTTGTAGACCACTCCCCTAAAGCATGACAATTCATATCCATCCCAAATTTAGTTTTAGTTATTCTTATCTAATGCAACTCTGAATGTTTTCATAAATCAATATAAAAGACTAGTTTTTTTTTCAATCCTACTAAGCTCTTGGCTTCAATGATACATCGTGGCAACGACTTTCACAAACTAACTGCATTTTGTGTAAATATATTTCCTTTTATCAATTGCTATACCAATAAAGCAAGATATCCAAAAATCCAGCTGCAACTTGTAGCTACATATTATAGTTTGTACTACAAAAAATAAAGTACTTTATAAAAATATGCTCAAGACTGAATACTTTAATTTGGAAATCAAATAGGAATAATGCAACAGGAGAATACCAAAACAGTAATGGTTAGATAGATAGATACTTTAAATAAGTAGGCATAAACATATTGAATATGGCTTCCAAATAATTTCAGTTCTCTAGGCTTCTTTTGGATGTATAATTATTTAAATATTTATAACATTTGACTCACTTTTGTTAAAGATCTGATTATACAGAACAAGTCAATTGTGTATTATGTTCCATATAAAGGAACAAATCAGCATTAGAGATAGAGGACACTATGGTATCAGCCACAATCCCAACTACAATAAACTGGAAGTATATTTTAACATTAGCAGCTGAATCAAAATTGTTCAAGGAATTCAAGCATTGCAATGAGCACTGGTAAGTGTACAATCACTGCCCTAGCTCCCTTTAATCACGAAGTCCTTGCTTTTGTTGCTTTATCTGAAAGACTTAACATTACTGTAATGAATCTTTTTGTGTTTAGCCATTATGTCCAAATGAATGTGACTACTCATCTGATTTAAACATAGCTAGTAGCTCCAGACAGATCGTTTTTTTTTTAAAGTTGCAAATTTAAGATATATAAATTCAATGTGACTAATATTTGTTATATGAACATAAAGCAAGCAGCATAAAAAAACTAAAATGCTGATTTACCTTTAGAAAGCAGTTTTCTAAATTTTTGTGTTGCTGTGAGCTGTTGATCAGGATCATCTGAGAAAATCATCTGTACCATATCAGCTGTAATAACTTCTTCCTAAAAATGTAAAAATGGTATCTTGTTTGCAATTTTAAGCACATTTGTAAAAATACTTTAAATGTATTTATGTATTACTTACTTCTGGAATAGGTACAGTAGAGCTGACATCAGGATCCTGGATGGGGCTTTCTACCATAGACTCTTCATTTCCCAGGAGAGAAACATTTCTGCGTTTAAATAACTAAACAAAGAAAAACGTGTCAAATTTTACATTGTTCTGTGTTTTTTTTAATTTATGGGATAGATATGCAAAGCATATAGAGAGATGAACTGCTACAGATTTTTTTTTTATAAGTTTGAAGAAAATAAGTTTCCAAAAGCATCAAAACCTCTCACCAATTCTCAGAAACTTCACAGAAAGTAGTGGATCATATGAAACAGTAAGGCATATAGATTAGGATGAGTGATAGTAATGTCTCAATTTTCAAAAAAACCCTGAATTTTAACAATGACTGTATACTGCCTTTCTTCTTCTCCCCAATCACTCATGAAACTGGGGATCTTAAAAAGAAGTTTTAGGAACTTAAAGGAAAAACCCAAACACCCCTGCAGTATTTGTAATCCAGAAAGAGCTAATGTACCTTAGAGCAGGGGTTGGCAACCTTTCAGAAGTGGTGTGCCGAATTTTCATTTATTTACTCTAATTTAAGGTTTTGCGTGCCAGTAATACATTTTAACATTTTTAGAGGGTCTCTTTCTATAAGTCTATAATATATAACTAAACTATTGTTGTATGTAAAGTAAATAAGATTTTTAAAATGTTTAAGAAGCTTCATTTAAAATTAAATTAAAATGCAAAGCCCCCTGGACTGGTGATGAGGACCCGGGCAGTGTGAGTGCCACTTGATTATGACACCGAGGGTCCATTCTTCTGACACTTCCCCCTAGTCCATGTTTTGTTGCACAGCGAACAGATGACTGATTCCACGTCTTCACCTCCATATTTAAGCATTTCAGAATAAATGCTGTCCAAACCAGGTGCCTTGTTGTTTTTCAGCTTCCACAATGCTGTTTTATTTTTTTTTTTTACTTCTTTGATATTTACCTCAGATAAACCATTAGACCTAGATATAGATGTATCATTGTTAAATTCCAGTCTTGTAATTGTTCTGGTTGGTCTTTGAAGTGTTCCACCGCTCTATTTTCTTGTTCCGTCTGTGTTTTCAAAATTTCTCCTTGTTTCCCTTTCACTGGGACACTTCTTGAAACAGTTAACAGGATATGGATCAAAATTCAGATCATGTAGACAGTTCTTGTATCGTTTCTTTCCCATGCTTCTTCAGCTTCACTAGCCTTACTTTCTATCCAATTTCGCTTATCTTTTTTGCATTGTTTCTTTACTGCTTTGTTTTCTTCTTTTGTCTAAAATTTTCCATGTTTCTTCTGAGATCCACTGTTCTCTATTGTTTCCTCTCTTTCTACCAATTATCTTTTCAGCTGCTTCTAGCATAGCTGTTTTGAAAAAAATCCCAGTATTTTTCCACTTTGTTTTCTTCAAGATCTTTAAGGGCCTCAAACCTATTCTTGACCTCTATCTGGTACTCTTTTCGTATCCTGCAATCTTGTAGTTTCTGTGTATTGAATAATCTGAGTCGGTGTTCTTTCCTTTTAAACGCTTGAAACTTCAATTTGATGTTTGCTTTCAGCAAATAGCGATCTCTCCCTATATCTGCTCCTCTGAATACGCGTGTGTCTAACACTGATGTTTTCCACCTCTAACACAGATATAGTCGATCTCATTTTGTGTATGGACATCTGGTGAAATCCATGTCTTTTTGTGCATATTTTTATGTTGGAAGGAAGAATTGCAGATGCTAAGATTGTTTTCAGCACAAAATTCAAGAAGTCTTGTGCCATTGTCTGTCGTTGTTCCAGTTGTATGTGGGCCAATGACTGTTTCCCAACCTCTTCTTTCATTCCAGATCTGGGCATTAAAATCTCCCATAACTAGGACAAGATCGTGGTTTGGTATTTCTTTCATTTTCAATTAGTTAAATTCTGTATGGAATCTCTTTTTGTCCTCTTCATCTGCATTGTTTGTGGGAGCATATGCCTAGACCAAGGGTCGGCAACGTTCAGCACGCGGCTCGCCAGGGTAAGCACCCTAGCGGGCCGGGCCAGTTTTATTTACCTGCAGACGCGGCAGGTTCGGCCGATCACGGCCCCCACTGGCTGCAGTTCGCTGTCCCGGGCCAATGGGGGTGGCAAGAAGC
>NC_048300.1:117066804-117100243 GCF_013100865.1 Trachemys scripta elegans
TAAATTTCAACATTAACTATTACATTGTAGATCGGGGTCGGCAACGTTCGGCACGCGGCTCGCCAGGGTAAGCACCCTAGCGGGCCGGGCCAGTTTTATTTACCTGCAGATGCGACAGGTTCGGCCGATTGCAGCCCCCACCGGCTGCGGTTCGCCTCCCGGGCCAATGGGGGCAGCAAGAAGCCACGGCCAGCACATCGCTCGCCCGCGCCACTTCTCGCCGCCCCCATTGGCCCGGGACGGCGAACCGCAGCCAGTGGGGGCCGCGATCGGCCGAACCTGCCGTATCTGCAGGTAAATAAAACTGGCCCGGCCAGTGCTTACCGAAGGGTGCCGACCCCTGTTGTAGATCATTCCAGCAGAAACATTCATCTAATGTGCGTATCTCACAGTTCTGAACTGTATTCCCTGTTTCCACAACAGCCCCTTCTAAACTGTCTAAACCTGCAGCTTCACTCCTGACAAATTCTACAGTACAGTTGTGTACCATTACTACAAAAATTTGTGGCAGGAAAAAAAAAAAAGAAAACATAATGACAGCATTAAATGCTAGAATTTAATAAAAATAAGATGGGGGAGGCGCTACTATGCTGATTGTGTATAAGATAACTACATCTTCCATTAATTTTACACACATACACACACACACACTCACTCTCTCTTGCAGAATTCTAAAGTGCTGCATACTTTTGTTGCTGAATGTAGGTACATGGAGCATAAGAGGCCTTGTCTCTAATAGTTACGATTTTTTACTCATGGTAAGCATAACTCATTGCCATTTTCCTTCAACAACAATGCTCCATTTATTAATTCTCATATACATTGAGTATGTCCCAAGAAAGGGAATTGAGAAAGGAAAGTGAATTTTTGTAACTCTGTAAAACTATTTTTGGTGTTAACAACACATTAAAATCAAAAGAGTGATTAAAAGTTCTAAGAAAAAGTCTTTGTCAAAGATTCGTCACAGTGTCCTTTCTATGTAAATGGAATAAGCAATTCCCCATTCCAGTCTTCTGGTCCTCCAAGGAAACCTTTGCCTACTGTTTTTGCTAAACATAATATATTTTATATTTCTAAGTTTTAAAAAAAAATAAGGAGGAAAAATCTCTTTTGGATGGCGGTAGGGAAAACTTCCCACCTCTTTTATACATCATAAAGCAGAAAAATTACCAGCTGATTTGTTTTTCCTTTGCATGTTGGTTTCACAACTGTAGGGCTGGACGCGTGTTCTTTTGGAAACATGGGTTTCTCCCTTGACAGCAGACATTTCTTTCTTTTGCTTTTGAATGGATGTTTCAAGCTAAACATCATCTCTCTGAAAGGAAGAATTGGTAACAAATTCTGATCATTAAGTTAAATGGGGCAGGATATTATGCTTGACCAACAGTTATTTGAAAGAAAAAAAAGAGAATCCCTCCACCAACAGACTTGTCAGAGCTTAAGTGGGAAGAGTTTAATTTTCTTAACATACAAACTATATATAAATCCATTTTAAGAGTATAATTACTCTGTACATTTCATTGGGTTATCCAGTAGGAAATTCTTTTGTTGTCAATACAAAATTAATCACTGTTGTCAGCTTGAACATCCCTATCAGAATATATACTGTCAACTGTTTTTTTTTTTTCTCATATGAAATACCAAATAATAGCATTGTTCATCACATTTAAATCAGTTCTTCTTTAAATACAGGAAATGGTCAACAGCTATATGAATGTCCAATGTGTGATCTTGTCTGTGCAAATGGTCAGATTCTCCAGGAACATGTTGACTTGCACCTAGAAGAGCACCGCTTTTCAGAAGGTACATGAAAAGATCAAAACTTGGTATTGATCAAAAGTATTTTAAATTAGTTGTCTTTCATTTATATTTATTTATGGGTACCAAAGCAAATCAAGAAAAAGATAGTTTGAACTTCTCAAGCATTTGTCTAGGTTTGTACAAGAAAAATTATTACTTTATTAGGCAGATGCCACTATCAACTCTGAACTTAAGGTTACACTAAACTTTAGTCAATATGTGAGAGGTAAAACCCTGTAATTCCCTTTTACAGGTCACTTTCACAAACTACACTTAGTGCAAACCATCACAATTTATTTTTTTATGGAACCACTAAGCAGATGTAGTGTACATATTAGGCAAAATTAAAGCATTTATAATGAGACACTTTAAAAAAACTAGCCCTGCTTACCTTATGTTTTTTCCAACTCCCTAAAACATATCCATACACACACATGCTCTAAATTTCACATATGTAGGTTTTCTATGGTAAAGTCACAATTCTTTTTTTGCCAAGAGTGGGTGCTGGTGCTGGTTGACCAGTTACTTCTGTCCTCTTATATGGGCCTCTCTGGTTCCCTAGCTCTGTATCCTTCTAACAGATTCCCATTCAGTCCCTGACACCAGGTTTCTTGTTTCTCACTTTCAGTCCATGCCACCCAACCTGTCATGGATCTGATAAAGTTTGTCTGCGGGAGTCCTGGTCTTTTGGAACTAGTAAGGTCCAACAGATTGGAGCTCTTCTTTAGCAAACTAAAGGAGAATTTTTTCAGACACAGAAGATGCCTCCTTGGTAGCATTTACGAGTGCTGCTTGTCAGGTAACAGTGCCCATAATATTCCATAGCATCAGATCACACCTACACCAATTCTGTTTAAAGTTTTTTGTTAATAACTTAGTAAAATAGGGGAATTTTTTCCCAAAAAGAGTTATCCTATGGTTAAGTACACTCAACTGTATTTCCTGTCAATGCAATCACTAAAAAACAAGGAAATACTAGTTAACTTCCAGACAAATTCAGTTCACATGCTTTATCATCCAGACATAACCCAAATCCACAGATGCCTTAGCTTCACAAGAGTCCCTTACCGTTCAATGTACACCTGTCCAGGGCATACCCATCCAGTTCCTCAAAATTGAACTCTGCACACATCCTAATGCCTGCTTTAATTCTTTTGTTGTCAGTATACAGAAAGCAAACATTTTAACCTCGGCATTCACCATTTCATCCTCTACCCAGCTATGTGTATGCAAACACATTGCTATAGGTAAATATATATTTTTATGTCAGCCTATTGAAACGTGCATGCATCTTCTTTTCTTTTAAAATGATACTAGTAGATATAAATGTAGGTGGAAGTTTAAGTGATTTGGAACTGGCTCAGCAGCTCCAGAATGAAGAAGACAGACAGCAAGGATTAGAAGAAGCAAGACGAGAAAGAGAAGAATTCCAAAAACTGCAGGTACTGTAAAATTTTTCCATGGCATCCAAACGGTACCACTGAAAAATTTTGCAACCACAAACTGAAAACAAGTATCTTGGAGTTGTGTTTTTTGCATTCTCACTTTAGCATCTCACATAACTCTTTATTTGTATCTTGCTATTTTTCACATTTTTTGTCTGGTAATTTCCTATGACACAATTTGCTAGCAATATAGTAATAACAAACTGAACAGCTATAATAGAAATTACATTATTTTTATTTTGATAACTTCATATTATAAATCAGATTAATTTGAGTAAGGTGAGACTTGGAGCCCTTCTCCATGAGTGCTAAAATAGTCTTGCTTTTCACAGTTATGTATATCTGTGATAAATATTGTGCAGGCAGAACTGAATCTGAAATGATTAAATTTGGTAGTATCCCAGATGTGATGTACTATTGGTGCAGTGCATTTTGTACCATATGAAGAGAAAAATCATGCTTTTCTTATCTATAGTGTAAGAATAAATTCTAATACGTGGCTAGTGATATAATAAAAAGCAGTCAAGCTCTGGCTTGGAGTAGGTTTGAACATAGCTACCGTGTATCTAACTCAGGAAATTCTAGTCAAGCAGCTCTATCAGCAGGTCATACTTTATTGCTTCAGTCATTACCACATCACTGTAAACAAATTTTTGACCAATGAAATTTGAGTATATAAAAAGAAAAAGCTCAACTGCTTTGATTGGCTGAGTGACCTTTGTCAGAATCTCACTACAAAACAATAAGCTGGGGAAAATGCTTCTATTAGGAAGTCTCTAATAGGAGTGTCATGTTGAAATTCAGAGCTGCCTTTGTGGGAAGGTAATGTGGTCTTGGAGAAATGGGCAGTTTGGGAGTCAGGAGGTACTGGGTTCTAAATATAGCTTTGCCACTGACTTGATGTGTGGCCTTTGGGCAGCTCATTTCACTTTTGTCTCATTTTCCCCAACTGTAAAATGTGAATCATCTCCCAAGGATATTTTGAAAATTAGTTAGTTAAATATCTATATAGTGCTTTGATTATGCAAAGCACTAGATACATGTTAAGTATTATTATTTAATTTTATTTATTTGCAATAATTAGCTATGTCATGTCTGTGTATAGTAGCTGTCACATAATAAAGTATGAATGTAAAATTAATTCCTTTGAGAATGGGAGTTTGAGAGGTCCAAATTCAGTAAAAGCTCATGGTAGGCTTTATTAATTTAAATAAGCATAAAAATTTCAGTAATAATATTCATGTGTTGCAATTTATTTTTGTATGCTAGAGTCCAATAATAATCAAACACTTTCCTCAGAAAGGTGCTTTCCGGCAGACTGATGTTATCAGTTCAAGCTTGACATAGCTGCAGCAGAGCACTAAATGCTACATGGCAGAATTAGTTCCATGTTAAGAGCATTTCCAAATCATTGTTTATTTGTTCAGAACAATACCTGTTAATTGCATTCTTTTTTATTCACAATGATAATCAGCAGGAAGAAACACATTAAAATTATTCATATTTTGTGCTCAACAGAGACAATATGGATTGGATAGTTCTGGAGGCTACAAGCAGCAGTCACTAAAGAACATGGAACGGGAAGTAGCTAGGGGAAGGATGCAGCCTTCTGAATATCATAAGAGAAAAGCTGACATGATGGAATCTTTGGCTTTTGGTGTAGATGATGGGAAAACAAAAACCTCAGGTCAGTATTTAACCTGTGTTGCTGGAGGAGCATGGATCCTTTCATCTTTTCGGCTCAGATTGATCGAGACCAAAAGTTGTCATGATGGCATTGCTATGACTGCTGCTGTTCTTGTTATTACTCATGTAGTTGGTCTTCTCATTCTTTCTAGTTACTACTATGTAGCTCACCTCCGTTTCTGTACCATGTATTTAATTAGACCGGTGGTTCTCAACCCATTTACCATCATGGGCCGCATCTAATACTACCTACACGGCCCTGAGGATGTCACATGGGTCGCAGCTCTGTGCTGATTGGGCCACAGGTTGAGAACCTGAGCTAGATAGAGAGGGGTTCCGTCTCAATTCAGGGCTGTTGGATATCGCTAGCTACTTGTACTATCTTTTAATTAGGTAGAGCCCCGCATATTCCTGACTTCTTGTTTAGTCCCATCTTTCTGCGATCGATGGCCCTAAAAATTTGGAATCTAGCTGTCTGGTCTGTCCATTTGGCCCTCTGCCTGCTTGTCTGGATAACAGATGATCTAATAGGGTTTCCCCTACATTTTCAGTTCTTTGTTTTGCAGTTGAGTCACTTACATTTCTGTTTGTGTTTGGCAGGGTCTCAGCTAATTCCATCAGGTTCTTTATTTAACCTTCCATCACTAATAACGTTCACTTTCTCCTGAAGACAGTGTAGTGCTTGCTCAGTGGCCCAGATACAGTATGTACCAATGATATAATGTAGCGAAAAGACAGCATACTCAGCTGTATTTTTTCCTTAACACTTCCTTGCATTTTATGCCACTGAAAGTTTATCCTACTGGCAGCTTTTGTTTTCTAGCAGTGATTCTTTTGGTGACAACTTCAACTTCAACTCTCCTAATTGGAGAGTACAGGAAAAGATTCTTCAGTGGTAGATGTTTACTTAGTATCTAATTCAGATAGCATTTAATATGCTAAAGTTTAGATCCCAAGCTACTTCTAGTATGTTAAGTGTACTAAAAATTACCAGTGCCTTTTAAAAAGGCATTGAAAATCCTTTCATTTTATTTGCCTGCCAAAACCAGAGTTCAAGGTTTTGTTACCTTAGCTATAGTTGGCAACTAGTGCTTACAGAAACTTCAATTCAGGCCTTTGATAGTTAAAATTTAGCTTTTAATTCCACCTGCATTAATTGGAATTAACAAATTGGTCTTAAAGACTTGAGATCGTAAAGGTGAACTGCAATGCTTTTTAAACTTTAAGGGGTAATGTTTATGGCAGAACAACAAATGAGGCAGTATATGGCCTTTGGGCACTTAAATGCACCGGTGAATGCAAAGCTACTTCCAAGAATTTCCTTGCTGCATAACAATAATAGACTTGACATGCCACAATGAGTGGCTTTTCTAATTTTTGAAAGTTTGAGTTCTATGCCACTGTTTTCTTGGACATTACTTTGGGGGATGTTGCTTGGTGAGTAATTATTCAAGGACTGCCTTAAAAGGTGAGGGTCTGGAAGAAGTGTGAGAGGATTACCGATAGTATCCATAAGGATGTTCATGGTTGAAAAGGGATAACATGATGGGGATAGAGTGTTAGCATTGTCTGTTGGAATTACTTGTCATACAATTAGTAGTAATTAGTCACATCCCTTGTATCACTTCTGTAGTTCACAATTGACCAATTATACATATGCTGTTATATTTTCATGCAGTGATGCTATATTGATCTTAGAAAAGGCACTTGATGTGGCTGCAACAGAAAAGCTCAGCCAGATTTTTAAAATATATGAGAAATATGTTGATTCATCAAGTTATGGTATGTGGGAGAGAAATGAAATGGCCAGATTGTCTAATGTCTGTACATGACCTAAGTTCACGATTTAACTGACTGCTATATGTGTATTCATCAGTTCTGACCTGTGTTGTCTTTTTGATTTCTCAACCTGTTCCTAGATAAAGAGAACCTGCCCCTACAGAATATTAACTTGTGCATTGTGTAGGCTTAATATTTATATTCTATCTTTTAGGAGTCATTGAAGCACTGTGCAGGTACTATCAAAATGAAATCAAAGATGTAAGGCGTGTATGGCTTTCTACAGGAGTGGATCACTTCCATTCATCTTTGGGAGACAGAGGTTGGGGTTGTGGCTACAGGAACTTTCAAATGCTGCTTTCTTCATTATTGAGGAATGGCATGTATGATGACTGTTTGAGAGGTATGTACAGTGAGTTACCATTTTGAATGTTAACTTCTGCATACAACATTCTGATTAATTAGAAATCAAGAGTGTAAACTTTGTGATACTTAATAGGTTAGTGATATCTATGAAATACTTTCTTTATCGTTAGCAGGTATTCTACAAATTTTCAGGAACAAATTTGAGACAAGAAGACTGAATACTGAAGGAGACCCAACTGAAATTAATATTTTAGAGTAAAGAGCTAGAAATAGAAATGTATTTTTGTAACACACTAAGGCTGTTTGATTATCTGTCATTCCTGTTTTTATAAATGAAACACTGATTAAGACTATGGCCTGGTCTACACTGGGGGGGGATCAATCTAAGTTACGCAACTTCAGCTACGTGAATAATGTAGCTGAAGTCAACGTACTTAGATCTACTTACCGCGGTGTCTTCACTACGGTGAGTTGACTGCTGCCGCTCACCCATTGACTCTGCCTGCGCCTCTCGCGGAGCTGGAGTACAGGAGTTAATGGGAGCGCGCTCGGGGATCAATTTATCGTGTCTAGACTAGACACGATAAATCAATCCCCGTTGAATCGATCGCTGCCTGCTGATCCAGCCGGTAGTGAAGACATACCCTTAGTTGCACTTTTAACAATAAGAGACTGCTTCAGTTTATGGTATCAGCAACATAAATGTTACTTTTTTTATTTCAGATATTACTTTAATTCCTTGTATTCCCAAAATTCAGTCCATGATTGAAGATGCTTGGAAAGAAGGTTTTGATCCTCAAGGAGCATCTCACTTCAGCAATAGATTACATGGTACCAAGGCATGGATAGGAGCATGTGAAATTTATTCTCTGTTAACCAGTCTCAGGTTAAAGTACGTGAAGATTTTCAATAATCTCTTAAGAATATGGGATGTTTTCGGTTCCAAACTAAACATATTGAGCAGTAACACATGATAGTACACTATGTTGTTTGTCTAATTTTATAATTATAGAGCTAATAATTGACCACACTTGTATGTCTCTTCTCTTCACATTACCTTTGAAGGTGGTGGAGGTGCCAAAATTCTTAGCCTATACGTATGCTGTGTTTTGTATATCTGCACACTCAAACCAATTTAGGCCATTGGTTTCTTATTTTAAATTCCTTTCCATGAGAGTGAGAACCAGGCACACTGCTTTTGGAGCTGTATAACTTATGCAACTTCATTGGCTTTAAACTTGACTGATCTTTAAACGCACATAAGACTGAAGCTTGGTCTAGACCAGGGGTAGGCAACCTATGGCACACGTGCCGAAGGCAGCACACGAGCAGATTTTCAGTGGCACTCACACTGCCTGGGTCCTGGCCACCGGTCCGGGGGGCTCTGCATTTTAATTAAATTTTAAATCATAGAATCATAGAATATCAGGGTTGGAAGGGACCTCAGGAGATCATCTAGTCCAACCCCCTCCTCAAAGCAGAACCAATGAAGAAATGAAGCTTCTTAAACATTTTAAAAACTTTATTTACTTTACATACAACAATAGTTTAGTTATATATTATAGACTTATGGAAAGAGACCTTCTAAAAACGTTAAAATGTATTACTGGCACACGAATCCTTAAATTAGAGTGAATAAATGAAGATTGAGCACACCACTTCTGAAAGGTTGCTGACCCCTGCTGTAGACACTTATCAGAGGGATAGCCGTGTTAGTCTGGATCTGTAAAAAGCGACAGAGTCCTGTGGCATCTTATAGACTAACAGACGTATTGTAGCATAAGCTTTCGTGGGTGAATACCCACTTCGTCAGACACTGTGTACCTTACAGTGGCTGTTGGGGCTCACAGCTGTAGCTGTGAAATTGACAAGAATGTCAATTTCATGGCTGGTAGGCACCATGCTGTGAAATTGAGCCCAGTGGAGGGCTTACAGTTTGTCAATTTCACAGCTACAGCTGTGAGCCAGGCTGCCCTGCACTGAGAGCCCAAGCTCTCTGTGAAGCTCCTAGGTGGAAACCAAGCTGTCCAGGCTGAGAGCCCTGTGGAGCAGAGACAATAACAGCATGAAATTGGCAAGAATGTCAATCTTACGGCTGTGAAATTGAGCCCAGTACTAAGCTCACAGCTGGGGCTGTCACCCTGAGGTGCATGGGGGCTCCAGGTGTGAGCCCCTTGCGGCTGTCAGTGCCCCTCACTTGGCTATCAGTGCCCCAATTCAGTTGGTGCAAGTGCTCCTGGTGTGGATGTGCTTCATCAGCAAAAGGAGGGTAGTATGGACACCAACAGCCAATTGAATTACTTTGGTGGCTGTAGGGTGACCTAAGTTAAGTTGACCTAATTTTGTAGTGTAGACAAGCCCTTAGTTAAAGCACCACACAATTTGTGAATCTGCATAGAACTGCAGGCAGTTATTCGGCTTAAAACTTAGGGCATGTCTTCACTATGGCGCTAAATCGGCACCACTGTCAATGCAGCAGTGTCGATTTAGCAGTCTGGTGAAGACACAATAAGTCTATGGGAGAGCACTCTCCCATCAATGCAATTAATCCACCTCAATGAGAGATGGAAGCTATGTCGGCGGAAGAGCTTCTCCCGCCGACATAACGTGGTGTAGACACCGCATTAAGTCTGTGAGTTACATGGCTCAAAGGTGTGTGGGTTTTTTATACCCCCGAGCAACTTAACTTACATTCGCTTAAGTGGCAGGGTAGACAAGGCCTTAGTAAAATTCCATACCGCCTATGCATAAAACTCACTTTAATTAAAGCTTCACATTCATTAAAACTTTCACAGCCACTCTTCCTAATTGAGATCTAGTCTTATGAAAAAAAGTTTTAAGTGCAGCTATTGATTTGCGTGTGTCTCAATTTACTACTCAAACTTAAAATATGATGTTGTCCTGTCACTTTGGATAACTCAAGGTGAAGGTGAAAGGATTTTCATAAACTCCCCAAATTATCTTTGAGCTGAGACTAAGGATGGAACATTTGTAACCAAAGGGATAGGTTTTTTTTCCCAGTTTTGGGCAATAGAAATCACATTGCTTCTTAAGTATAGCTTTTGCTCTAGTTGTAAAAAAATTTTAGGCATAATATGAAGGTATCTGGCTGAACTGTCATCAGGCCATTCCAGACCAGCAGGGTCTGTGGTCTGTTTCTGGTTCCACACAATTATGAAACTACTGCTAGTGCTATTTTTGTAAAAGCAGTGATAAGTGTATCGGACATTTCAGACTAAAGACTAGGCACTACAAACCATTCAAACAAAAAACCTGGACTTACTATAATACTCTGAGTTTTCATCTTAAATCTCCTCTAGGTGTCAAATCATTGACTTTCACAAGCCAACTGGCCCCTTGGGTACACACCCTCGTTTATTTGAATGGGTTTTGAGCTACTATTCTTCAAACAGAGAAAGTGGTACAAAGGTTGTCTGTACCCCCAAACCACCTATCTACATGCAGCACCAAGGTCAGCATAATCTGTACTAGTTTCTTGATCTCTTGTATAGAATTTTATTATATTTGTATAACATGGTACTATTTCAAATGACATTTCATATTCTCTGCCTCCTTCATCCCTGTATGTAGGAAGCTTCCCAATTTATTTCCTGTTAATCTTATTTGTTGTAAGTAAAGAGAAATATATAAAATAAGATTCCCATCAGATTAAAATTGTTACAGTCGACTGAAGGCCAGATTTGGGGTTTGAACTGGTTGATACCAACTTTTCATTGGCAAATAGCTTGTCAAATAAAATGTTCTCATTCTTTACTTGGCCGAAGGACTTGTAGCAATAAAGGGATAAAAGAAGTCATGGTACCTGATGCGAGTTTTTAACTGTCATTATTTTGTTTTGAAATTAGGGCATAGCCGTACTATTGTTGGCATAGAAGAGAGGAAGAATAGAACATTATGTTTACTAATATTTGACCCAGGATGTCCATCACAAGAAATGCAGAAACTTTTAAAACAAAGCAATGATGATACCAGTCTCAAACTACTTCGGAAATTTGTGGGTAGCTTAAAAGATAAGCAGTACCAAATAGTGGCTGTAGATGGCGAGCTCTCACCAGAGGAGAAAGTTGTAAGTACTCAAGAAAAGTTTCTGTACACAGAAACATAATAGAATTAACCTTTTGTCTTAACCACTCTGGATATATACAGTTGATAATCTGGGTGTGTTGTGATCTTTTTTTCATCTTTCCTCACCCCACACTCCAGCAAAATACCCCAAAACAAAACGCCCATCTATTTATTCTTCACTAATAAAAGTAAGATCTTTAAAACACTTTAGTACATATTCTTATACTCATGTGGTTCAAGTTCTTGTAATTCTAATTAAAGGAATATTCAAATTAATATTCAAAATATATATACTAATTCTACTATTCTTAAAAACAGTTTCCTAAATCAGTTTTGTGAAGCTTGCAGCTTTGTGTATGTACATAATACTTTACGTGTATACAGCATTTTCTCCAAAAGAAATACTGAGCTCTTCTCAGAAACAAAGAATACCATACCCAATTGAAACTGCAAAGAGAATTTAGTTAGATCTTGTCTACACTAAGATTAAGGCTGTAGCAATAGGTTATTGTTTTATATGTAAACCAGTGGGGGATGAGACACACATCACCAGCATGTTTCACACTGGTATTGGCTGACAGCAGAGAAATATAGTCTCATGACGCCTAGGTTCACTTCCTGGTTCTGGAGGGGAGTGTACTCAGTGGTTAGACTAGACTGTTTTTCCCTGTGTCTCCTGTCTGTCCCTTTCCCCCTCTCCCTCTGCTGCTCTTCATCCTTTAGGTCCATTCCCCTGCCCCTCTGCATTCCAGTCAGGTTGCTTTCTCCTGTATCCTGCCCAACAGTGGCAATATTGATTGCTTAGGAGACACTGTCTCTGCTGAATTCTATTGCCAGACACAGCAGTTCTCAGAAGTGTTGGCGGAGCAATTACAGGGAAAGTTCTGTTCAGTCCATGCAGCCGTATACTGATCATGCTTCAGCCCAAATCATAGAAGTTTAGGGTTGGGAGAGATCTCAGGAGGTCATCTAGTCTAACCCCCTGCTCAAAGCAGGACCAACCCCAACTAAATCAACCCAGCCAGGGCTTTGTCAAGCCAGGCCTTAAAAACCTCTAAGGATGGAGATTCCACCACCTCCCTAGGTAACCCATTCCAGTGCTTTACCATCCTCCTAGTGAAATAGTTTTTCCTAATATCCAACCTAGACCTCCCCCACTGCAACTTGAGACCATTGCTCCTTCTGTCATTTGTCACCACTGATAACAGCCGGGTTCTTTGGAACCCCCCCCCTTCAGGTAGTTAAGGTTGCTTTCAAATTCCCCCTCACTCTTCTCTTCTGCAGACTAAATAAGCCCAGTTCCCTCAGGGTTTCCTCATAAGTCATGTGCCACAGCCCCCTAATAATTTTTGTTGCCCTCTGCTGGACTCTCCCCAATTTGTCCACATCCTTTCTGTGGGGGGGACTGGATGCAGTACTCCAGATGTGGCCTGACCAGTGCCGAATAGAAGGGAATAATCACTTCCCTCGATCTGCTGGCAGTGCTCCTACTAATGCAGGACAATATGCTGTTAGCCTTTTTGGCAACAAAGCAATATGTTGACTCATATTCAGCTTTTTGTCCACTGTAATCCCCAGGTTCTTTTCTGCAGAACTGCCGCTTAGCCAGTCGGTCCCCAGCCTGTAGCAGTGCCTGGGATTCTTCCATCCTAAGTGCAGGACTCTGCACTTGTCCTTGTTGAACCTCATCAGATTTCTTTTGGCCCAATTATCCAATTTGTCTAGGTCACTCTGGACCCTATCCCTACCCTCCAGCATATCTACCTCTCCCCCCAGCCTAGTGTCATCCACGAACTTGCTGAGGGTGCAGTCCATCCCATCATCCAGACCATTAATGATGCAGTGCTCCATGGATTTAGAATTCTAATAGGCCTCTGCTGAGCACATCCAAACAAATTTTTCAGAGGCTTATAACTTGGCCAAATTTGGGGTGAACTTTTTGGGCAATCATTCTTAACAAAAAACACATCCTTGACACCAGGTGCCCCCCCTCCACATGAAGGTGCTAGACCTTCTCAACAAAACAGTTATATGAATTTTTTAGTAAAGGTAAAATAACTACTTCCCTAATCTCATTCTTTCAGCTGAAATTTAAACCGTCAGCCTAAGGTAGACACCCAGCATGGAAAAACTTCAGCGTGAATGTCTAAAGTTTGGTAAAGTTATAAGCAACTGCAAACAAGGTTTATAATGGAAAGAAATAGGTAACTTTAACTCTAGGTTAAAGTTGTTTAATACTTCAAAAAAATTATAACTAATTTATAATACTGTTTTGAAATTACTTAATAATGCTCACACTTACATAAAGTATATGTTAAGTGATATTTTTGTTCTCTGAATGCATCTAATTTTTTTTTTTTTTTTTTTTTTTTTAAGGTTCGGTGCCAGGCTTCTCAAGTGTTCACAGCAGCGAGGATTCCTTAAAAGAATGGCCTATTTGCTACTGTTCTCTGGAACTCCGTGGATGTGAAACTTTAAATGCATTTAGACAGCTTTTCAATCATCGTATTTATAATGTGTTAATATTTTTCAGCATCTTTAATTATATCTTGCCAAAAAAATGTTTGTCCTGCTAATTTTTTAATAAATATTTATAGGCTTCATGATTGTGTACTCTATACTCTGCAGGAATATAAGGTTGGGCCTTATGTTAGCCCTGTAGGATAATAAAGTGGGGAATCTGATCAATTTACTGGAGTATGGAAGATTATAGTGACTTGCTCTCGATGGGAATAGTACTACAAGGTTGTAAGTGTAATGTGTCACTGCTGTATGACTCATCAAGGCTCTTATTTACTCTTCCACCAGTTTTTATTAGTATCTATTCTACCACCCTTTCTGTATAGGAGCAACCCTATGGGGCTACGTGTATCTGTTATTTATAACTGCCTTAACAGTTGCAAAGTTCTTGTTCTCCTATATTCATGATGATGTCTTAGAGGTGAGGAGTTGTACCATATGGTGAGGGTCATGCACTGTACATGTGGAGCTGCTGCTTCAACATGAATCAATGTTGCAGAAAAAAAATTCAAAGGTGGAGCTCAGAAGCGCTAGTAAAATTGGAGCAAAGGATTAACTCACAGCTGGCACTCCTTTCAAAAGACGTGTTGGATGGGTTCCAGTCCTCCCTCTAGGGCCTTGCCTAATACGAGTGTTTCACGGTCCGCTGTGTTCAATCGTGGTGTGACGGCGCAGCTAGTGGGGTGCTGACGGGAGGGGCAGTATTCCTGCAAAGAGCTCTGGGTGGCTGGACTCTGACTCGGAGCCATATTGTCCCGTCCCCGTGCAGACGGTGAAGGGAAGATAGCAGAGGGGTGATCTCAGCATCCCCCAGCCGTGCTCCAGCGCCAGGGGCGACGGGCCTGGCGTGAGCCAAGTGGTGTCTCCAGCGCAGGGGCCGCTCCCCTTTTGTGAGCGGGGCGGGGCGGCGTCTAGCTGCAGGCGGGGGAGACTCATCCGGGCCGGAAACTTCCGGCGTGTCCCCAGCTGCATCGCGGGAGAGTAGAAGGCAGGGGCGGGATTTAACCGGGCTGCAGTGGCCGCGGCTCTCCCCGGCTTGTGGTGCAGCCGCACCGCCTCTCGGCCGACTCCGGCCAGCGCCCTCCCGCGGCGGCGGCATGTCCGGCGGCGGGCGGCTCGCGGGCCGGGTGTGCCTGGTGACCGGCGCCTCGCGGGGCATAGGGAAGGGCATCGCGCTGCAGCTGTCGGAGGCCGGCGCCACCGTGTACATCACGGGCCGGCAGCGGGAACAGCTGGTCCGGGCGGCGGCGGAGGTGTCGGCCCGGGGCGGGCGCTGCGTGCCCGTGGTGTGCGACTCGTCGCGGGAGGAGGAGGTGGCGGCGCTGTTCGAGCGGCTGCAGCAGGCGGACGGCGGGCGGCTGGACGTGCTGGTGACCAACGCCTTCTCCGGGGTGGATGCCATCGCCGCCCAGCTGGGGCTGCCCTTCTGGGAGAGCCCGGCCTCCTTCTGGGACCAGATCAACAATGCGGGCCTGCGGGGCCACTACCTCTGCGCCCACTACGCTGCCCGCCTCATGGTGCCAGCCGGGCGCGGCCTCATCGTCGTCATCTCCTCGCCCGGCGGCCTGCGCTACATGTTCAACGTGCCCTATGGCGTGGGCAAGGCTGCCTGCGACCGCCTGGCCGCCGACTGTGCCCTCGAGCTGCACCCCTACGGCGTGGCCTGCGTGTCGCTGTGGCCCGGCCTCGTCCGCACTGAGGCAGTGCTGGAGGGGGCCGAGGGCTCAGGCCCGTGGGTCGTGCAGCTGCAGAAGATGATTGGCAATTCGGAGAGTCCAGAAGTGAGTGGCAAGTGCGTGGTGGGCCTGGCGTCCGATCCCGCCATCATGTGCCACAGCGGCAAGGTGCTGCTCACCCCAGACCTCGCCCGCCGCTACCGCTTCCGTGACGTGGATGGGAGACCTGTCTACAACTACGTATCAGTGCGCAATATTCTCGTGATGCTGATGCCACGGCTGACCTGCCTCTTCCGCCTCATCCCAGAGTGCGTCAGCATACCCAAATGGGCTCTCACACTTTACTCTAGCAAATTCAGTGTCTACCCGCCCCTGCAAACAGCCCCCAAACCTGGAAAAAATATTTGATAAATCAATAATAAAAAATGTGCCCGTGATGTTTTTGAATTTTCTGTTTCTTCGTTTCTTTCTGAAAATGTGTCTTGGAGTTGAAACTTTCCCCTCTGATGCCCAGCGAGTCTTCAAAAATCCTCAAAGCTGGCTTTCCCCAGAGCTTATTCCTTTTTGGTGAGGGACACTCCCTGATTTGGATATTAATTTTAAGGTGGTGTTTATAATCTCTCCCTCTGGGGAGGAAGGGTTTGGCTGAGTGTTTCAGCGAGCTTTTGAAATCATCTTCAAAGTTTTGCAATAATTCCTGCCTTCGTTTGCTCCCCATGGCCAAAGAACAGCTATTCATGCTAGTTCCCCATAATGCGAAGACTATAGAACTTTTATTTAGTATATAACCGCTTATCCATTTCCTGGAAAAAATTTAAATTCAGATTTAATCCTTTGCTGTTTAAGAGTTTCTCATTAGAATGCTTTGGATACCCATAGATTTTGGAACAAATCTATCAACTGTGACCCACGTGGTTCCAGGACATACTGGTTTAGCAGAGGAGTTCTTACAGTACATAATAAAACAGGGATTATGTCCTGGTTTCAGTATAATTGGCTGATTGACCTTCTTACTGCCTGTAGCGGGGTGGTTACCCGCTCCTGCCCTGAGGGGTTAAAACAGCCCTGGAGGAGGGCTGTGGAAGGGCAAGACGCCTGGGCTGATTGGGAGGAAGCAGGCTCAGCTGGGGCCATGCCCCAGTCAGGGCCCAGCTGGCCCTATAAAGGCTTGAGCCAGGAGCTCAAGGAGAGAGAGAGAGAGTGTGTGCGTGCGTGCAGGGAGAGAAGGGCCTGGCTGCAGGGAGCTTACCAAAGTGCCTAGAGAGGAGCAGGGCTGGGGAAAGGCCAAGGGAGCCAGGGAGCTCCGGCCTAGGAAAGCCCCAGTTTGCAAGTCTAGGGTAAGGCCGAAGGGGCACTTGGGTTGCAGGAGGCAGCCCATGGGTAGGCAGAGGCAGCAGGTCCAAATCCCTTTGCCTGTGATGAGTGGCTTATACTGCAGTCTGCCCAAGTGAACGGGTGCTAGATGGAGACTGGGCAGTTGCCAAGACTGAGGTGAAGTGAGGATGGTGTGTGAGGGTTCCCCTGGGAGGGGGAGACCCAGAACTGTGAGGCTACTGCCAGGGGGCAGCACCCAGAGAAAGGGGCACAAGGGTCCTGAGAAGGACACGGGGTCAGTGGCAAGGCGGATCACCAGCCTGCAGGGGGTGCTCCGGGAATAAGCTCTTCTAGCATCCTGGAAGAGACCAGCAGGAGGCGCCGCAGGGATGAGTCCTACACTGCCCCACAGTCCTGACATTAGGCCTTGATGTATCTTCCAGGTGTAGGCTGTTACGATAAAAGGAAATGTCATTTACAGAAATTGTAAAATTAGTCAGTAGAATTTCTGGGAAAAGCACTTTACTGTAAAATTTATTCTGGTGATGCTACGACCTGGTGTCTGAGTTTGAGATTGCAATTTTACTCAGAAAATAGTATTGGGGGAGGTTTATTTGTGTCTCAATTTTTTTATCCATATACTCAGTTTACAGATAAAGTTCTGCTTTGTTTTAATAACTGCTACCACTGTAAACTCAGTCTGAGAATTAAGCGCTAAACTGTATTTATTAGCTTTCAACTGGAATCAAGTTTCTTCAAATCAAATTATCTCCCACACCCCTGTGTAATCTTCTGTTATCAGTGGGATTGCACAAATGTGACTGACTGGAAGTTTGGTAATAATTCTGTTGATGATGCACATGTAATCCTTCTGTCAGGTGGAGCTGGCAACAAGAAGGGCTGGGTTCATTATCTAGGAGTTCCTCTTGACAATACAAAACAGAACGGACTTCAGCTCCCACCCAGTAATCTGGGAAAATTTAACACCACCCCTGGTCGTGTCTAAGAAGCATTACTTCCCTACTCCCAAACACGGAGGATTTATCTACACTATAAAATTAGGTCAACTTCATTTAGGTTTACCTATAGCCACCGGAGCAATTAAATGAGCTGTCATTGTTCACACTAGCCTCCATGGGCAGCGCGTGACTCCTCCATTTGGGGAGGCTGTGCACGCCCGGACCGTGGCCCTGCCTCAAGGACCACCCCCGCTCACTCTCTTTCCTTCCCCCCCCACCCCTCGAAGTCCTGCCCTGGCTCCACCCCCAGTTCCGCTTGGCCCCCTATGCCTGCCGTTCGTGCCTCTTCACCCCCTCCTGCAGGCCCCCCTCCCACTGGCCAGCTGGCTGGCCGCTCAGGTTTTTTCCCCTTCACTAATTTGTATTTAGTTTTTGTAGATACTGCCAGACTGAAACAGGCACCCTTAATCTTTTCTTGGCTATCTGTCACGTGATTAAGCAGGAGTTTGAAAGAAGGAGTGTCCTCTTACCAGTCATAGAGGTGTGAAATTAAAGTAAGGGGCTGTGAATTCCCCTTCACCAAAACTAGTTCATCCTCTGAAGGTCTGATTGGTGGGGGGACAAGGAAACAGGAATTGGGCAAAGAGATATCAGAAAATTCTTATCCAACTTCCTGTGGCAAGGTCTCCAGGGCAGAAGAGGGAGAAGGATGCAGGGGTGTGAACACCTGGTGGTTACCACTGCTGCAGGGATACAGCAGGACTAGAGTCAGCTCTAGGCTGGGCCTTGAGCATGTGGCTGCAGTGAGCCTGCACCATTCTGTACCTGAGACTCAGCCAGAGCCACAAAAGGAAGAAGAACCCAGATCGATGATTGAGAGAGGTGGTGTGGGGTAGAGTGTGGTTGAGTGGCACAGGTCTGTAATTGCAGCTGTAGAGGGAGAGCAAGAAGCAGGACTGTCACAAACTTGTGATCATTGGATGTAACAGGGAAATCTTGAGTAGGAGTTGTTGGAGAAAAACTGAGTTCTCACTATTTTGTTTAGGTACAGCAAGTCAGAAGCTTTATTAACTCTCACATGTGCAGAGGAGAGAGCAAAGCAGGTCTCTCTCTGGTAACTAATTACAGCAAGCATTTATACCTTTCATTACAGAAATAATGAGGGACAGCAGCATTTTGTTTATACATAGGCCATCTTGATATCTCATTTCCTCAGTTGTTTTGACTCTTGCCAACATACAATTATTTTCTATACCTTATCTACACAAGGTCTTCTACACCTTATCTATACTGAGGTCATGATGACTTCTTACACAGTTCTTTCTCACCTGCCTCACACAATCCTCGCTTCTACAAATCTCGCGTTATCAGGGTTACAGTTAGCCTGACTCTTGCTAACAAACGTCATGCATTGCAGTTCCCTTCTGTCAGTTCTTTTCTCTGCTTCCACAGAGTAGAGAGGCTATTTTACCTCTGTATGTGGACCTGGTGCAACCGCTGCAACAGTTCAAGAAGGATGGTGAGAGGGTTCAGAGACAAGAATGATTAAAGGACAAGAAAACATGCCCACCACTGCCCTATAGTGACAGACTCACAGGACTCACTCTATTTAGTGTAACAAAAAGAAGGTTAAGGGGTCACAGTCTGTAAGTACCTACATGGGAACAAATTTGATAATGGGCTCTTCAGTCTAGCAGACAAAGATATAACAAGATCTAGTGTCTGGAAATGAAGCTAGACATACTCAAATTTTTTTTTTTTAACAGTGCCGGTAATTAACCATTGGAATGATTTACCAAGGATTATGGTGGATTCTCTATCCTTGACGATTTTAAAATAAAAATTAGATTGTTTTTTAAAGAGCTATGCTGTAGTTCAAACAGAAATATTTTGGGGGAAGTTCTATGGACTGGGTTATACAGGAGGTCAGATTCGATGACCACAATGGTCCTTTCTGGCCTTGGAGTCTATGACCCACAGCTGAGGGGTTGATGAGAGGACCAGATGCCGGGGGAAGCCAAGACACAGCAGAGAAGTCTGGGCCAGTACTGGAACCGTGTCAGTGGGTGCCAAATACAGCAGAGTCCAGACTTGGCATGTGTGTTTGAATTGTTCAGAGACAAGCTGGGGTGGTTTGGATTCTGAAGAACACAAGCCAAAATAGGGAAAGATCATGTTAAAGAATAGTTAGTTGTATTCAAGTCATCAGGGCCTGATGAAATTCATCTTAGGGTGCTTTAGGAACTAGCTAAAGGAATCTTGGAACTGTTAGCAATTATCTTCAAGAACTCTTGGAGGATGGGTGAGGTCCCAGAAGTGGGGTCGGATTTACACCTTATGCACTCTTAGGCTCTGCATCTTCAGCACACACCCCTTCCCCGCCTACAGCTGACCTTCATGTTTTCTGTAAAAAAATTAAACTTTTAACCCACTTTTAACTTTTAGGCACTCGTAGAATGCCGGCACCCCCAGACATGTGCCTAATTGGAAATCCAGCCCTGCTCAGAAGACTCGAGAATGGCAAACATAGTACCTGTGTTTAAAAAGGGGAATGAATTTGACCCAGCAAATTATAGACCAGTCAGCCTAACTTTGATACCTGGAAAGATATCGGAGCAAATTATTAATCAATTTGTAAGCACCTAGAGAAAAATAGGGTAATAAGTAAGAGCCAACATGGATTTGCCAAGAACAAATAATGCCAAACCAACCTAATTTCTTTATTTGACAGGGTTACTGGCCTGTGAATAGGGGAAGCAGTAGTTGTGATATATCTTGATTTTTAGTAAGGCTTTTGACACAATCCCACATGACATTCTCTTAAGCAAACTATGGAAATGTGGTCTAGATGAAATTACTATAAGGTGGGTGCACAACTGGTTGAAAGACCATACCCAAGTAGTAGTTATAAAGGGTTTGCTGTCAGTCTGGGAGGGAAGAATCTAATGTGGTCCTGCAAAGGTCTATCCTGTATCCAATACTAGTCAATATTTTCATTAATGACTTGGCTAATGGGGTGGAGAGTATGCTTTTAAAATTTGAAGATGACACCAAGCTGGGAAGGTTTGCAAGCACTTTGGAGTACAGGGTTAGAATTCAAAATGACCTTTACAAATTAGAGAGTTGGTCTGAAATGAACAAGATGATATTCAACAAAGGTAAACGCAAAGTACTTCACTTAGGAAGGAAAAATCAAATGCACAACTATAAAATGGAAAACAACTGGTGAGGCAGTAATACTGCTGAAAAGAACCTGGTGATTATAGTGGATCACAAATTGAATATGAGTCAACAATGTGATGCAGTTGTGAAAAAGGCTAACATTCTGGGATGTATGTAAGACATGGGAGGTAATTGTCCTGCTCTGCTCATCACTGGTAAGGGCTCATCTAAAGTACTGTGTCCAGTTCTGGGTGCCACATTTTAAGAAAGATGTGAACAAATTGGAGAGGATCCAAGGGAAAGCTACGAAAATGATAAAAGGTATAGAAAACCAGACAAATGAGGATGGCTCTTGTAAAGAGGACAGTGACCATTTGTTCTTCTTGTCCAATCTTCAGTGGACATGAAGTAATAGGAACAATCTGCAGCTAGGGTGTGGCACTCTGTACCTCAAAGCAGCCCCCTGAAACTCCCATATTCACCAGTGTCATATAATTGATATGTTTTGTACAAAATATGCCTTGGGAGGTATCATTTTAAAAGTCTTGATCTCTTGAACATTAATATCCTGTTGGATTGTATGTGTTATCGTTGTGCGGGGAGTTATGACGTTTTGCTATGTATGTGTTACTGAAATATGTTGTGAAGTTGGGGAACACCTACAACCATCCTTTCAGGTACAACAATGGAGTAGTCAGATGTGCTGATGGCCCATTGAAGAGAATCTACTATCCCAGGAACTGTATACAATGGACACTTCTCGGAGAGGTCATGTAGACAATGGATTACATGACCCACGTCATAGCAAAAGATCTTTACAGAAAGCTGGAAAAGTTGAAGCTGGAATAGTGAATGCTGACATTTAAATGATCACCACTAGGGAATCTGAATTAACACCTCACTGAGATGAGTGGGGCAGTTCATACCTCTTGGAGCTATTGTTCAGGGCTCACAGCAGATTCACACAGACATCCCTGCGTTGGTTACACTCTGTTCATATTTCTGCAATTGTAACTAGAGATTTACTCTTAAAAATGAAAGCTGAGTCTCGGAAGAAGAAAATAGCTTGAGAGAGATATTGGTGTGTTGTACAGCTGCATACTGATCAATTTGAGCCCTAATCACAAACAAAGAACTCATGTTACACAAGTCCATACTTCCAAAGAGCAACAAATAATGACAGGTTTCACATATCACTATTTTCTTCCAATTTTCAAATGTTCTTCTCTACAAGCAGCTAGAATTTAACTGCAGTTCAACAGTATTGATAGCATATGATAAGTGTTTGTTTCAGATAATTCTTGGATCTTAAGAGGTAAATCCAGAAATAGATTTTTGACAGAAGACTTTTTTTTTAAATTTAAAAGAAAATAAGTATTACAAAAATGTACCAGAAACAAATTTCTCTCATTGGTTTAATGTTTGAATTCCATATATTACACCTGAGTCAGGTGAGGTAATATCTATTATTGGACCAACTTGGGTTGGTGAAAGAGACAAACTTTCAAACTATTTGGAGCTCTTCAGGTCTGGGAAAAGTACTTGGAATGTCACAGCTAAATACATGGTGGACTAGATTGTTTAGCATAAATAGTTAGCACATATTCTAAAGGACCATTTAAGGCAGTGGTTCCCAAATGGGGGTTCGCAGAACGTTACAGGGGGTTCACCAGAAAAATTTCACTAATGGCGGCCAGAGGACCCCGGGCATTGGAGGCAGCAGGTGGGACCCGATTGCAGGGCAGACAGCCCGAGCCCCAGGGAGAGCGGGGCTGGGCAATTTGGGCTGGCAGCCCGAGCCCTGCCCCCGTCAGCAGGGGAGCCTGCAACCCAAACCCCAGCGCTCTGATCAACTTTTGGCTGAGTGTAAGAAGCGAGTACCCCCTTCTGGCAGAAAAAGCTGCTGCAGTTTTGTTACCATTTTCAACAACATACTTTTGCGAGAAAGCATTTTCCTCCTATGCACATCTGAAAACCAAACACAGAAACAGACTTAATGCCGAACCAGACCTGAGACTTTATCTTTCTCCAGTGGTTCTGGACTTCCAAGAGCTATGCAGAGCAAAGCAAGCACATCCATCACGCAGAGGAAATTTAAACTTTTATTCATTTTTAGGAGGGGGTTCATGAGATTTCACAATTTAGTGAAAGGGGTTCGCAGGCTGTTAAAGTTTGGGAACCACTGATTTAAGGTGAAGTGGCCCATTAACACCCCTGCAGTCCTAAGACAAAAAAGGGAGAAGTTAGTGGGTTACCAGTTGTTGTAATAAGCAATAAATCCAGTGTCTTCTCTAGAAAAGTAACGAATTTAAGCTCCCAGGCTCATCTTTTGAAGGTGTGCAGGTTTCCTTTGAGGATGAGGGCTGAGATTTAGAGTGATCATTTTGTGAAAAGGGTTCAGCCACAGGTGATAGGGTGTGTTTGTCTTTTTTTTATTTTTCTGTGAGTTCATTCAAGAGCCACCTTGTCTGTCTAATATCCT
Organism: Trachemys scripta elegans; assembly: GCF_013100865.1. Lineage (NCBI taxonomy): Eukaryota > Metazoa > Chordata > Testudines > Emydidae > Trachemys > Trachemys scripta. The sequence continues at coordinate 117,090,080 of NC_048300.1, forward strand.
GGGTCAGTGGTCTGGTCCCAGGGATCGGCAACTTTTGACACGCGGCCCGTCAGGGAAATTCACTGGCGGGCCGGGACGGTTTGTTTACCTGCAGCGTCTGCAGGTTCAGCCGATTGCAGCTCCCACTAGCCGTGGTTCACCATTCCAGGCCAATGGGGGCTGCGGGAAGCGACGGGGGCTGAGGGATGTGCTGGCTGCCGCTTCCTGCAGCCCTCATTGGCCTGGAATGGCAAACCGTTCAACCTAAACCGCCTTTGCTGCAATTTAAGCCCATTTCTTCTATCCTCAGAGGTTAAGAACATCCTTTTTTCTCCCTCTTCCTTGTAACAACCTTTTATGTACTTGAAAACTGTTATCATGTCCTATCTCAGTCTTCTCTTCTCCAGACTAAACAAACCCAATTTTTTCAATCTTCCCTCATAGGTCATGTTTTCTAGACCTTTAGTCATTTTTGTTGCTCTTCTCTGGACCTTCTCCAATTTGTCTACATCTTTCCTGAAATGGGGCGCCCAGAACTGGACACAATACTCTGGTTGAGGCCTAATCAGCGTGGAGTAGAGCGGAAGAATTACTTCTCGTGTCTTGCTTACAATACTCCTGCTAATACATCCCATAATGTTTGCTTTTTTTGCAACAGCATTACACTGTTGACTCATATTTAGCTTGTGATCCACTATGACCCCCAGATCCCTTTCTGTAGTACTCCTTCCTAGGCAGTCATTTCCCATTTTGTATGTGTGCAACTAATTGTTCCTTCCTAAGTGGAGTACTTTGCATTTGTCCTTATTGAATTTCATCCTATTTACTTCGGACCATTTCTCCAGTTTGTCCAGATCATTTTGAATTTTAATCCTATCCTCCAAAGCACTCGCAACCCCTCCTAGCTTGGTATCTTCCACAAACTTTATAAGTGTACTTTCTATGCCATTATCTAAATCATTGATGAAAATATTGAACAGAACCAGACCCAGAACCGATCCCTGCGGGACCCCACTCGTTATGCCCTTCCAGCACGACTGTGAACCACTGATAACTACTCTCTAGGAATGATTTTCCAACCAGTTATGTACCCACCTTATAGTAGCTCCATTTCTCCAAAATGATAATCAGATTTGAGAAATCACCAGACCGGGAGCATTCCATGGAGAGGTTTTATCTGGGAACTTGGGAAGAGTAAGGTTTCATTTTCTATTTAACCAAGCAGAGAGAGAATTACACTGGAGATGAGGATTTCTTTTTTAAAAAGGCCATGTCATTTTATAAACCAGTAACACAGAAAATGGAATTAAATGCTTGTTTAAAGGAGCCTTAATGTTTTCCAGGGTGCACAATCAGCAGTTTACATACTTACATTTTGGATGTGCCTTGTGTAGCCAATTGCTGCACATTGGGTGTAGAATGGAGTGTGTTACTGCATTTATTAAATGGTTTAAAAACAACCCATCTAAGATATATTTGGCATGTATTTCAGAAAAATTCTAAAAAGATATATAAAAAACAACAAAATATCAGAATACATTTGAAATCCTTTTGTAATTTTAAAATTTGAGAAAAGTATTGCCGGTAGAATTGTCAAAAGGAGTACTGTGGGCCAATATAAAAACACAAGCAGAAGGGAGATCAAACTTCCAACACTTTTTGTTATCAAGAATATACCCCACTGACCCCTCCAAGTACAGATGCTAATTCAGCAAAGCACAGGAACCGACTACATGGCTAACAGGACTAGCCTTCCTGCTATGCTAATTCAGAACAGGGAAAATAAAACAGCTCAGTGCCAAGGTATATTGGGGGAAGAGGAGGGGACCCAGGACAGAGCCTTGTGGAATTCCCACAGACAGTTGTCAGGCTGATGAGGAGAATCTTCTGAATGGTGGAGTGACTGGAGAGGGAAAAGGACTGAGTCACAAAAGCTAAGAGAGGACTAGATTTCAAGAAGAGCCTGGACAACAAACAGGTTAAGGAGGTTGTGCAGTTCTATTTACTCTCAAAATGGAGCAAACTCTGCAATCTTTTTTTTTTTTTTTTGGTCCTTATGTCAGTGAAATTCAGCTTAGTGTGCAGGGCCAATAGCAGGCTTGCTAAACTATTTAAGCCGCAAAGCAGGGGAGGTGCTGGCAGAATGGCCAGGGAGGTGGCCTGTGGAGTGAGTCTCTGACTCAGTCTTGCGTGGAAGGGCATGGAAGGCTGTTGTGGAGGCAGGCCAGGGAAGGGATTAGGGTCTGTGATTAAGTGGGTTCAGTGGCCCTGTGCAAGTATGTCAGAAGGGCTGTTATATCCGTAGTCTAATACGGGGTTGCCTGATCTCATCTATACACTTACTCATTGTAAAGCCTAGTCACTTGGACTTTAGGATGGTGATGAAAACATGTGGGACTCTCTATATGTGGGGTAGAATGTAGGAGGTAGTCCAGGGGAGTGGCAGGAAGGTTTGTGGTTGTCCAGGCCTTCACTGCTGGAAATAGGCCCCTGGACTAGAACCCAGAGTAGAGGGCAGGCCTAGGGTCCCCTTCCAGCCACTGAGTGAGTTGCGCAATTTGGGCAGTGAACTTGGAGGCTGTCCGGGATCATGTGTCCTAGCCACTGAGAGAGCAGCCCAGCCAGGCAGTGGACTTAAGTCCTGTCTGGAATGGTGAGGAAGATGTAGATATTACCCCAGAAGGAGAGGACTCTTGTGATTTGGCCAGAGGGCTAAGCCACAAAGATGAGGCATGGCAGCACGTGAGACACGAGAGGGCCGCAGAGTGAGAGAGCGAGACGACAGACTGGGGAAGTGCAAGAAGAGGGTGGTAGGCAGAATGCTCTAGGGATTCGCTCTATCAGGAGGAGGCACCACCTGCAGTGAGGAGAGGTCCCTGTGATACTGTGCCCCACCTATTTAGAGTATAAACATCTAAGAGTAGGGACCAACTCATAGTATCTGTGTGTACAGTGCCTAGCACAATGGGGCTCTGAATCTTAACTGGGACTTCTAGTGTCACAGGTATAAAAATACTAATCTATGCACTTGATTTCAGTGTCAGTTCTTTCTGAAGCTCTGCCCCCAGTGAATAATCTTCACCTGTACATCCTCCAGTTCCACTTCCAGAGCGACAAAGAAGAAATAATGAGCTCTAAAATATAAGCAGCGGTTCCTGGAGGAAATATAGGATGGGACAAATGGAGATGAAATGTGCGACCCTGCGGTTTGAATTGTTTCCCTAGGCTGAGGGCATTTCACACATCAGTGGGGCCTTGCATTCCTCCATTCTGTTCTACAAGCCACCCTCCTATCCCCCTCTATTTCAGGACCACTGCAAACCCTCATTCTTCTCTCCTTTACAGGCCAGGGGCTTGGGGCTCTCTGTTCCCATTCTCCACTCCCCCCCCCCCCATACCAGGGTCCACCATTCTCCTTTCCTCCACCTACGATGAGCATCTTTGACATTCAAAAAAACTGGCACCCTGCCCCCCCAAGGCAAGCTCACTGCAACCCCAACCACAAGGCAATTCTGCAAACCCACTCCCCCCTTCAACAGCCACTTATAGTATCTAGAGAGATAACAGGTAGATAAGATTGATAACATTGCATAATCAGCCTCACTCTTGTGTGACTCAAACCTTCCCACACACACGTGAGGTGCACTTGTGTTTTGGTGGGCAAACAGCTGCTGTATTTTCAACAGTTTTGATCTGTTATCACTTAAACTGCAGAAGTCGGAACACTGCAGCATCTTTAGCTGGACACAGAAACTTTTAACATTAGATATGCCAGTATATTGTTGTTTTGTCCATTGGAAATAGGTGTCCCTCTTTATCTTAGCTGCTACAGACATTCTGTTTCCAGCCTGCTGATTCATTTTCCTCCCTATTCCTGTCATCCAAGAAATAAGGCCTCATCCATGTCCAATTACTCATGTCAAGCCTGGCCTACAATGCTACACATCCATTACAAGACAGGAAAATAATTTAAAACACTGCAAGCTCTTAATCCCCCATTTGATGCTACTGCAGTATTTGATTTATCATGCAGTGAAGGCTTTCAGGTGTTACAAAAGAGAATTTGAGCCAAAGGTCATGCTCCAGTTGAGCCCTGAGATTATTTAGCAGTGCCATTCCCTCATCATTTCCAAAGTAGCCTGCGGTTCTCTTCCACTGCCAAACCAGCTCTGGGGTTGCCAGCTTTTCTAAAAACAGCACGGCTTTTCCCATGGCCTTTTTGAAAAGTATGTGTGCACCTTCTGTGCACACACGACTCTAGCGTGGTCCAAACCAAACGCAGACTGTGGAAGCGAACATCAGTTATCAGTCTGGCTTTGATCCTCATCCCCTTTGCTATGCACCCCCCTTTTCGACCTGTAGGCTGTGGAAATGAAGTTAATAACTAGGCTGACTGTCCTGCACCCACCCCCTTGTAGATGCCTTTAGTCCACTAGCAGCCTGCTAGTGCTGCACCTTTGATCTATTCTCTCCTTTCCATCATGTGGTAAGATCACCTCCCTGCTAGCACCCACAGGCCCAAGTATCGAATGCCATGTAGGAATCATTTGAAAACATCTCACCACATCAAGCTCAAACCAAGACTGGGAAAAAGCCTGTGGGAATGGAATTCCAGAAGTGAGGGAAAAACATGTTAGCACTGTTGACATGGATACTACAATTTGAACAATAACTGCTTGTCCTTGTCATCACCCAGTGTGAAAATCAGGCCCCTGGTGAGTGCTGAAAATTAAGTCCCTATGTTTTCTTGGCAATAAAACAAACAAATAAATAAATAAGGAGTATTCTGTGTGAAAGCAATTAAGGCACTTAACTAAGGTATCCAAACTTGAGAAGAGTAGAGAGAGAATTGCTCAGGCTTCTGCCCTGTCCCACAACATGGTAAGAAGAGGGCAGTTGGTAACACGACCAATAAACTCAGAAGTAGATAAAAGGAAATCCATGGAATCACAGTAGCAATACCACAGAGAAGGTTGCATGAAACATTCCATTCTATTTGTTACCCCTTTCACAGCATTTGCAAATTCCTTTTGGCTTCAAATTTCTCATACTATCTCCTATCAGAAATGAGGGAGAAAGTGAAAGCTTTGAAGCACCATCATGTTGATTTTGATGCTGTAGAAGGAGTAGTCACTGATGCGGTACTAAAATTTTTAAATGAAAAATGTCTGCAATGGCCAATAGCTCCCAGACGTAGCCTTGATAGTCATAGGCAGGCTGGCAGCAGAGGAGCATGTTGTTTAGTTTCTATTATTGGGATTTTGAATGTCTCATATTCATTCTTTTAAGATCCCACAACAATGGGTGCCACGTAAGCTATTGTTGTACAAATGCTGATAAGGGGGTTACCAATTTGTCCACAGTGCTCCAGTTTAGAAACCTGCCTTACAGTTTTGACCATCTCTGCATTTGAACCATTCAGCTTTCCATTTAAACTGGACTATGCAGGGAAGCATTTATTACTGTCGCAGGATGACTGTAATTAGCCTGAAAAGGACTGACTGCTCCACGATACGCTGACCCAGGGAAAGGAGAAACAGGAATTTGTGTCTGGGGTGGCTAATGGCAGCTATTGCTCTTGTCATGATTTCATTAGTTTTATCCTGAGGCATGTCTTTGGGATCTTGCATAGGGGATTGTGTAACTTGCTTTGACAAAGGGAATGTGTTCTCTGTTGTCACAACTAACTTAAAATGGCACGTATTCACCTTTTTTATTACAAGCTTGTTGCCTATTTGACTGAAGGACCAAATAAGACCTTGTCTTAATCATTGTAACTGTCTGATTTATGTTGTTACAGCAAGGGAATTCTGGGGTTTCCCCCCTTTGTGTTCAGGTATCTCGGTTTATATAATTTAACCTACAGTTCTGAGGTGTTGACCTCTTGCTGCTGCTGTAGCTCACTACAGTGAATGAAGGGTGGAGCAGCATCTTTTATCTCTGAAGTTCCCCTCTTCTGTGGATTTGTCAGTCCCTGAACACTATGTTGTGACCATGTGTGTTTAGTTCTATTTTGCAACCCCAAACTGGGTCTGGCCGGGAAGGCTGCACAATAGCTCCCCGCAGCCTCGCTCAAAGCAGCAACTTGCACAGTTGAGAACACACAGACCAGGGCCTCTCTTCACTGGACATTTGTCCCTTAAATCAGTATTTCAGTTTTCCATAATGGGAGCCCGCTACTTACACCATTGTTCTTGGAAGACCCGGACATATTGTTGCATATGTAGAGATGTCTTCATATCTCTTCCCAAACATACACACACATATTAAGTTAATCTGGCACAGTTCTATGTTGTATTTGTGAAAGTGAAGTGCTAATAAAAGCTGCTTTCCCAGCAGGAACAAAATATTATAATCAAATGAAATCACTTCTGTTTTCTCTTAAAGCAGGCCAAGGCTCGGGGTGAGAACTCTCACTCCCTGGGGAATGATTCACAGGGCAGGAGCTGTCTGCGTGGGTGGCTCCTGGCTCTGCTGGCCCACTTTTCCCTGGCAGCTTCTGCAGTGAGCTGAATTGTTTCACTTCTAGATTTCCATACATAAATGAAGCTGGTCAGCTGGAGAAAGTGCCACTGGTGGCATTCTCCCCTTTCTAAGTAGACAGGGAGATGCCTGCAAGTGGGCAGGGCTCTAAAGTTCTGCTCAGTATCAGCCTCCTTCTCCTCAGGTGGTGCCCTTGTATCCCTGATTCTGTGCTCATTGCACATGCGGCGGCCTGTCTACATTCATCACCATAAGAAGTGCAGCATTAGCCAATTCCCCCCATGCTGCCTGCCTTACTTTGAAAATGCTGCTGGTTTGCAAACATAAGGAGGATGAGGGGATGAAAACAAGAGGCATCTTGAGAATTAAAGCATTTGACACTAAGTCTCACAATTCACAGCACGAAAAAATCCCAGAATGCATACAGAACAGTGGCTGAACAGAATGCTGAGCGCTCATAGTGAAACAGCACCATGCTGTGAGGCCACAAAGATGGGAGGCAACATTAGGGTTACCATATGTCCGGGCCGGGCCGGGGGCTCGGGGGCTGGGCCGGCGGTGCCAGGCTGGGCCGGGCCGGGGGCTCGGGGGATGGGGGCCGGCGGTGCCGGGCTAGGCCGGGGGCTCGGGGGATGGGCCGGCGGTGCCAGGCCGGGCCGGGGGCTCGGGGGACGGGCCGGCGGTGCCGGGGGACGGGCTGGCGGTGCCGGGGGCCGGGCCGGGGACCGCAGTGCTGGGAGGGCCGGGGGTGGTTGGCCGAGCCGAACCAGGCTGGAAACGCCAGGGGGGCCAGCCTGGGCCGCGCCTCCTGCCCCCACTCCCCCCCTTACCTGCTTCAGGCTTCCCGCGACTCAAATGTTCGCGGGAAGCAGGGGAGGGGGCGGAGACTGTGGGGCGGGGCGGGGGCAGGGCTGGGGTCGGGGTCGGGGCCGGGGCCCCGTGGAGTGTCCTCCTTTCGGAGGCACTAAATATGGTAACCCTAGGCAACATTGACTTGAATGCGGAATAACAATGCGGTGTCTATGAACTGATCTGGGATCCCTTGTTGCAGATTGCTGAAGGCAGATAAAACCCCCCACAAAGTACCAAGTTACAAACATAGCCATGACCTAGAAGAGTTGCTGTAGTGGTAAAGGTCTATGTGTTCAGTACCAAAGGGCCTAGGTTTAACCCATGAAAGTGGTAATTACACACACTCTGCTTGGTAATATTTAAACTGTGTAATTAGGAACTAAATTTCATAATAATTGCTCACTAAATATTTTACAAAAAGATATATGTGTGTGTGTGTGTGTGTGTGTGTGAATATGGTATAGTAAACGATTTTCTCCTTTTATGAATAAACTATCTGAAAGTAAGTGGACATATTTTCAAATCTATAAGATTGTGGATAGATCATTTTCACATAATTCATCAGGGACAAAAAGCACCAATAGTTTTTCCTCCTTCCATTTCATCTGTCTTCCTTAATGATGCTGCTGGTATGAAAAAGTTGGAATGAAAGTGGAAACTACAATACTATCATTTGAATAGTTTACTGTTGAGTTACAGTATTTAATTCAGACATACTCAGGAAATCATATTACCATGTTTTTATTCAGACATTTTGAACTCTTTTCACATTTCTAAGAACTACCCTTCTCGGTAATCTTTAACTAGTGATCAGCCTTCAGGTCAAAGGTTGGAAGAGATGAAAAGAAAAAAAAAACACCCCCTTAAAACTCCAATCAGGTTGCACACCAGCTGTAAAGAAAGTATTTTCCTGTTTCCAGGAGTGAATATCAGTCTTGTTTATCAAGTGGAAGGCAAGAGTGTGGGCTTGTGTCTTGGAGCAGCAGAAATAGAGAAGAGAAGGTAAATATTATTTTATTATATAATATATTACTAAAACATCTCCATCAGTAAATCTGTGAATGAATTAAATATCTTATAAGCTTCCGCAGAGAACTGTATGCATTGGAAATATTTTCCATCACTGTTCTTTGGCAATAAGCTGAGTGGCATGGGAATCTGATCCTGAAATGCTTTTTGTGTGTGTGTGTGTGTGTGTGTGTGTGTGTGTGTGTGTGTGTGGTTATCTAACAAAGAAGTCACAACAACAATGTGTGTGAAAGAGGTGACTGGTGACAGTAAATGTAATTTAAGCCATCATTTGTTTTACAGTATCAGCATGATGATGGAGTTTTTAACTGGTAGTTGATAGTTCCTGCTGTGTCAGCAGAGGTGGATGGAAAAGTTAAGGGAGAAACAGGTTTGTGTACGAGTACAACTGTTGCACCTGGATGGCCTGATGTCATTCTACACATCACTGTTGGAATTTGGGATTTATAGAAAGGTTGTAACTCCTGTACTGCTGCATATGAGTGACCACCCTCAAACAGCCCTTGTGCAGTGTCCATCAAGCTGAAAACTTCTGTAGAGCTTGTAGTGCAGCCTGAAGGGTAAAAGGAAGTTGAAATTTTTTACATTGAAAAAAAATGCAAGTAATAAAATAAAATTAGCAAGGGGGCTGATTGCATTCAGAAAGCAGGAAGGGGAAGAATCTTCAAGGTGACTGCAGTCCTGCTAGGTGAGAGCATATCATTCATTGTGTTATTTTTCTAATTTATGTAGTAGAATGAAGTTTGTTTTATCTTATGAACCAACTATTTTATCACATGGTGCTCTTCCATAGAGCCATCTAACTGTAAAAAAAAAAAAAAAAAAAAAAAAAAAAAACACACAAAACACAAGATTATTCCTCAATCTGATTTAAAAGCTCCATTACTAAACAGGGAGATTAGCAGATTCATTGGGCAAAACCAAAAATATAGTATCAAATTGAACGTTTTGAACATTTTATGGGGTCCCCAAGAGAGAGGATTCTCTGGGCACTGCACATTGGTATGGTTCTACCCCTAGTGTGCACTTGGGAAGCAAAATGATAAACTTCCCAAGTCTGGTTTTTGCATGAGTAGATGAAGCTGGTTGCTCCCCAGATCTTCTTGCTCATAGGGGCCAACTCCGTGGGTGCTCTGGGGCTCCCACAAACAGTTCCAGTCATAGCATTATCCTCCATAATGGCAACTGTGGCATCATCTATCTTCCCAATTTGGTGTTTGATAGGCTTTATCACCTCCACTCGAGAAAAAAATACATAGATGCTTTGAATTACATTAAAAAATTCAGCAGCCTCACTAGAAGCTGATGCTGCATCACTGACCACCAAGTTCAACGAATGAGAACTGCTCGAGGGTTTAACTCTGGGATCCATGTCTGCACTCCTCTGTTCGTTCCTGTTGGTGTGCACCATTATTGTAGCCCTGACCTCTCATGTCAGCTATCGCAATTCCATATCTTCCAGCTTTTTAAGAAGCACACTTGTCATACCAGCTCCTGTAGTATCTTCAATGACAATAAATTCTAAAAAATGCTCTTTGACAGTCACCATTGAGGGACATTTTCACTAGGTTTTGTTGTTGTTACAAAACGCATTAAAGTCATTTGTTCCGTATGGCTGATGTCAGGTGTGCAGTCCAGAATAACAGAGTAATATCTTGCTGACTTCAGATCTGCCACAATTTTCTGTTTGACTTTTGTTGCCAGTAACTGTATGATCTCATTTTGAATTGTTTTTCCAAGGTAGTGGTGTGTGTACATTTCTTGGGTGGTGACTCTTCTTAGATGCTCCTGGAGTACAGCATCAAACTCAGCCATCAGCTC
>NC_048300.1:117101013-117113221 GCF_013100865.1 Trachemys scripta elegans
GTGTGTGTGTGTGTGTGTGTGTGTGTGAATATGGTATATCAAAGGATTTTCTCCTATTATGAGTAAACTACCTGAAAGTAAGTGGACATATTTTCAAATCTATAAGATTGTGGATAGATCATTTTCACATAATTCATCAGGGACAAAAAGCACCAATAGTTTTTCCTCCTTCCATTTCATCTGTCTTCCTTAATGATGCTGCAGGTATGAAAAAGTTGGAATGAAAGTTAAAACTACAGTACTATCATTTGAATAGTTTACTGTTGAGTTACAGCATTTAATTCAGACATACTCAGGAAATTGGAGTCATATTATCATGTTTTTATTCAGACATTTTGAACTCTTTTCACATTTCTAAGAACTACCCTGCTTGGCAATCTTTCACTAGTGATCAGCCTTCAGGTCAAAGGTTGGAAGAGATGAAAAGAAAAAAAACACCCCCTTAAAACTCCAATCAGGTTGCACACCAGCTGTAAAGAAAGTATTTTCCTGTTTCCAGGAGTGAATATCAGTCTTGTTTATTGAAGTGGAAGGCAGCAGTGTGGGCTTGTGTCTTGGAGCAGCAGAAATAGAGAAGAGAAGGTAAATATTATTTTATTACATAATATATTAGTAAAACATCTCCATTGGTAAATCTGTGAATGAATTAAATATCTTATAAGCTTCCGCAGAGAACTGTATGCATTGGAAATATTTTCCATCACTGTTCTTTGGCAATAAGCTGAGTGGCATGGGAATTTGATCCTGAAATGCTTTTTGTGTGTGTGGTTGTCCAACAAAGAAGTCACAACAACAGTGTGTGTGTGAAAGAGTTGACTGGTGAAAGTAAATGTAATTTAAGCCATCTTTTGTTTTACAATATCAGCATGATGATGGAGTTTTTAACTGGTAGTTGATAGTTCCTGCTGTGTCAGCAGAGGTGGATGGAAAAGTTAAGGGAGAAACAGGTTTGTGTACGAGTACAACTGTTGCACCTGGATGGCCTGATGTCATTCTACACATCACTGTTGGAATTTGAGATTTGTAGAAAGGTTATAACTCCTGTACTCCTGCATATGAGTGACCGCCCTAGACCAGCCCTTGTGCAGTGTCCATCAAGCTGAAAACTTCTGTAGAGCTTGCAGCCTGAAGGGTAAAAGGAAGTTGAAATTTTTTACAAATTGAAAAAAAAAATGCAAGTAATAAAATAAAATTAGCAAGGGGGTGATTGCATTCAGAAAGCAGGAAGGGGGAGAATCTTCAAGGTAACTGCAGCCCTGCTAGGTGAGAGCATATCATTCATTGTGTTATTTTTCTAATTTATGTAGTAGAATGAAGTTTGTTTTATCTTATGACCCAACTATTTTATCACATGGTGCTCTTCCATAGACACATCTAACTGTAAAAAAAAAAAAAAAAAAAAACCAACAAGATTATTCCTCAATCTGATTTAAAAGCTCCATTACTAAACAGGGAGATTAGCAGATTCATTGGGCAAAACCAAAAATGTAGTATCAAATTGAACATTTTGAACATTTTATGGGGTCCCCAAGAGAGAGGATTCTCTGGGCACTGCACATTGGTATGTTTCTGCCCCTAGTGTGCACTTAGGAAGCAAAATGATAAACTCCCCAAGTCTGGTTCTTGCATGAGTAGATGAAGCTGGTCACTCCCCAGATCTTCTTGCTGCTCAACTTTTGCTTTCTCAACTTGACAGCTTTGGGCTGAGTTTAAAGAGATACAGTAACAGCTTTGTTATCCGGAATGTTGGGGGAATGGGGCGTGCCAGTAAGTCAAAAAATCTAGTTAACTAAGGCCTGGGCTACACTTGCGAGTTGCAGCGCTGTAAAGGCTCCCCCAGCGCTGTAACTCACTCCCCGTCCACACTGGCAAGGCATTTGCAGCGCTGTATTTCTGTGGTTGCAGCGCTGCATGTACTCCACGTCCCCGAGAGGAATAGCGTGTATTGCGCTGCCGCTGCAGCGCTGCGGCGCCAGTGTGGCCGCCCAATGCGCTGTAACTGGCCTCCAGAAGTATTCGGCAGTATCCCACAATGCCTGTTCTAGCCATTCTGGTCATCAGTTCAAACTCTACTGCCCTGGCCTCAGGTAACCAACCATGTGACCCACCCTTTACATTCCCCAGAAATTTTAAAAATCCCCTTCCTGTTTGCTCAGCCCGGCATGGCGTGGAGTGCTATCAGCGAATCTTTCCAGGTGACCATGCCTCCACGTGCCAAGCAACCCCAGCATGGAGCAATGGCGAGTTGCTGGACCTCATCAGTGTTTGGGGGGAGGAAGCAGTCCAGTCCCAGCTGCGCTCCAGCCGTAGGAATTACGATACCTTCGGGAAGGTATCAAAGGACATGATGGAAAGGGGCCATGACCGGGACGCCCTGCAGTGCAGGATTAAAGTGAAGAAGCTGCGGAGTGCCTACCGCAAAGCCCGCGACGCAAACGGCTGCTCGGGTGCTCCCCCCACGACCAGCTGATTCTACAAAGAGCTGGATGCGATACTTGGGGTTAACCCCACCTCCACTCCGAGCACCACCATGGAAACTTCAGAGCCGGGGGGGGGGGAGGAGGAGGAGGAAAACGGGAGTGAGGGTGGTGGGCCGGATGGAGACATCCTGGAGCCATGCAGCCAGGAGCTCTTCTCGAGCCAGGAGGAAGGTAGCGAGTTGCAGCGGCCGGTACTTGGTGGAGGACAAACAGAAGAGCACGTTCCCGGTAAACGGTTTTCTTTTCGGGAAGGAATTTTTTCGGTGCGGGCTCTTTGGGAGGGGAGGGTTAGGCATGCATGCCTAGATGCGGAATAGTGCATTGATGTGGTTTATCACATCGCGGTAATCGGCTTCGGTAATCTCCTCGAATGTCTCATCCAGAACGTGTGCAATGCGCTTGCGCAGGTTTATCGGGAGAGTCACCGCGGTCCTTGTCCCAGCCAGGCTAATGTGCCTGTGCCACTGTGCCGCGAGGGGTGGGGGGACCATTGCTGCACACAGGCAAGCTGCATATGGGCCAGGGCGGAAGCCACATTGCAGTAGAAGACCCTCCCTTGCTTCCCAGGTCACCCTCAGCAGTGAGATATCGTCCAGGACGAACTCCTGTGGAAAATGTTGGGACAGTGTTCAGTGTGGGTGCCCCCTGCAGCTGTTGGCTCTCCCCAAGGCACAGAAAGCCAGAGGACAGTGCAGCCCTGAAACAACCAGTCCCCCTTACTCACCATTTTGAGGCTCCCGTGGGATATGTGTGCTCTGTTTCTGACGGGAAAATTATGCAATTGTGTAGACCCTGTGTGTTTTCTACTCCTTAAGTGCGGGGGGAATCATTACTCTGTCTGGTATAAACAATGCTGCCTCTGTTAAATGTTGCATTTTGCCTATACAGCTGCAACAACCTTGAGACCTCAGCTGTCCCTCTTATCACCTGCTCAGAGACTGCAAAGACTCAGGAAGAGACCGCGAAAAACCAAAGAAGACATGCTGCAAGAAGTGATGCGGCAATCTATTAAAGAGAATGAGAAGGCACAGAACTGGAGGGAGAGAGAAAGCAGGATCCGCCAGGAAAACGCAGCGCACCGGCAGCAATGCATGGAGCACCGGCAGCAAAGCACGGATCGGCTCATAAGCATCCTGGAGCGCCAAGCAGATGCTATCCAGGAGCTCGTAGCCATGCAGAAGGAGCAGTACTGCAAGTGCAAATGCCACCCCCCACCACAGCCCTTGTCCCAAAACTCTTTCCATTGTGCCCCACTGTCACCTCCAGCCCACTTTCCCCAACTTCCGTGTTCTTCACACCACCCACTGCCTCCAACACCAGTATCTTCACCACCCACCCCTGAAAACCACGACCCTTACCCTCTGCACTCAACCACCATCACCATGCAGTATAGCTATCCTGAAGTGCAGCACTCACTGCACAGCACACCAGACAGGACATACGCGAATCTGTGATTGTACCGTTCCCCATTCCACCCCCTTGTTTCTTTTCAATAAATAATTTTTTTTTCTTTTCAATATATGGATTTTTTGGCTTTGAAAACATTCTTTATTATTGCATAAAGTAAAAGACTCTTTAGCCCAGGAAATAAACAGGCACTGCAAGTCTGCTTGTCTGCTTAGCAAACACTGATTCCTACAGATTGGAACTACTGCACTTCACTCCCATGCAGGGCACCAGATATCACTGCTGGTTTTCAGCCTCAAATTGCTCCCTCAAGGCATCCCTAATCCTTGCAGCCCCACAGTGGGCCCCTGTAATAGCCCTGCTCTCTGGCTGTGCAAATTCAGCCTCCAGGTGTTCAACCTTGGAGGTCCATGCCTCAGTGAAGCTTTCACCCTTCCCTTCACAAATATTATGGAGGGCACAGCACATGGATATAACTGCGGGGATGCTGTGTTCGGCCAAGTCCAGCTTCCCATACAGAGATCGCCAGCGGGCCTTTAAACGGCTAAAGGAACACTCCACAGTCATTCGGCACAGGCTCAGCCTGTAGTTGAACCATTCCTTGCTGTTGTCAAGGCTCCCTGTGTAGGGTTTCATGAGCCACGGCATTAATGGGTATGCGGGATCTCCAAGGATCACAATGGGCATTTCAACTTCCCCTACCGTGATCTTCCGCTCTGGGAAAAAAGTCCCAGCCTGCAGCTTCCTGAACAGCCAAGTGTTCCGAAAGATGCGTGCGTCATGCACCTTTCCTGGCCAGCCTGTGTTAATGTCAATGAAATGCTCACGGTGATCCACAAGCGCCTGGAGAACCATAGAGAAATACCCCTTCCGATTAACATACTCGGATCCTAGGTGGGGTGGTGCCAGAATAGGAATGTGCGTCCCATCTATCGCACCTCCACAGTTAGGGAACCCCATTTGTGCAAAGCCATCCACTATTTCCTGCACATTACCCAGAGTCACGGTTCTGAGTAGGATGCGATTAATGGCCCTGCAAACTTGCATCAACACGATTCCAACGGTCGACTTTCCCACTCCAAACTGGTTTGCGACCGACCGGTAGCTGTCTGGAGTTGCCAGCTTCCAGATTGCAATAGCCACCCGCTTCTCCTCTGGCAGGGCAGCTCTCAATCTCGTGTCCTTGCGCCGCAGGGTGGGGGCGAGCTCCTCACACAGTCCCATGAAAGTGGCTTTTCTCATCCGAAAGTTCTGCAGCCACTGCTCATCATCCCAGACTTCCATGACGATGTGATCCCACCACTCGGTGCTTGTTTCCCGAGCCCAGAAGCGGCGTTCCACGGTGCTGAGCATGTCCGTGAATGCCACAAGCAATTTCGTGTCATACACGTTACTCGGCTCGATAGCATCATCGAACTCCTCACTCTCACTGTCACTTTGGATCTTAAGGAATAGTGCGACAGCCAAACGTGACTTGCTGGTGAGATAAGTCAGCATATGCCTCAGCAGTTCGGGCTCCATTTCCCGCAGACAGATCACGCTGCTCAGAAACCGTTGAAAGATGGCGCCAAAGGTGGATGGAAACAAAGGGATTTCTGGGATGCGAAGCGATGCATCACGGGGCGTTGGGACAGGACCCAGAATGCCCCGCACCCACGCCCCCTTCTCACAACCCACGGCGCCAGAATGGGAAGAGGTGCTCTGTGGGATAGCTGCGCATAATGCACTGCTCCCAATGGCGCAGAAAATGCTGCAAATGTGGCCACGACAGTGCGCTGGGCAGCTGTCAGTGTGGACAGGCTGCAGCGCTTTCCCTACTCAGCTGTACAAGGTCAGGTTTAACTCACAGCGCTGTACATCTGCAAGTGTAGCCAAGGCCTAAGAGAGAGGGAGTTTGGCTGAAGGAGGGGGCTCAGGGCTGGGGGTTGAGGTGCGGGCGGGAGTGCTTTCCTTCCCTGAGACTTTCATCCTCCTCAACAGCACAGAGGCTGTTAGACCGAGGTGGGGCCATTCTACTGCATCCCGGAAAGTCTCATCTATGTACCTCTCTGTCTCCCTTAGTTCCTCCAGCTCAGCCACCCTGGTCTCCAGAGCCCATACACAGTGTGATAAACTCAGGACAGACAGCTGAAAGTCCCAGAAGGTTAAAAGGCCCTCCTCTCTCTCAGCTGAGGAGGCATGACTACAGGTCAATTAGGATCAGCTGAGAAGGGGTTACCAGAGATCAATTAGGATCAGCTGATTCCAAGTTTGGGCTGCCTGAGACCTTTTTAAACCCTCTCCTGTTGGGAGAAGGGAAGGGCGTGCGCGCACTCACTCACTCACTCTCTTTCTCTCTCTCTGACCAAGCCTCTCCAGGGGGGAGGCTGTATTCCCTCCCATAAGGGAGAAAAACAAGCCCTAAAACACTGGCTGAGAGAAGGACGGACTGCCCGCCCCTGTGCTGCCAAGAGGGACTGTTTTGCCCCAAACCCATCTCACCAGGGCTAAAACCAGCTGAGGCTGGTGAGACCAAGAAGGTGCCTTTAGGGCTGCCGAGAGCGGGTTCGGGCCCCGGTGAAAAAATTTTTTCGGGCCCCCCAGCAAGGGCGGACCGGCTAAACAGGGCCGATGAGAGGGAGGGGGAAGCCGGGCCCCGGTAATTTGTACAGGCCCTGGGTGCCTTGCCACAATGGTCTCTGAGGACCAGGAGCTCCTTGCACTGAATGTACACATACGTCACCTGCCCATAGGGTAGGTAATCATCTATGCTGCACTGTGTGCAATAAACTGGATAGCCCCAACTCTGTTGCTGGGCTACTGCCTGCATTCTCTTTTTACTCCTGCAGCTCATTCCTTTGTTGTTGTTTTTGTTTTTATCAGGGGGTGTTTTTTTGGATTAAGTTTAAGGAATGTTACATGTATGTAGCCCCTACAATGTTTCCTTCACAACTCCCTTGCAAAACTCCTCTTGTCGCTTAGGAACAGGCTTTTTAAAGCCTGGTCTTCCTGAGTAGCCCTGCCCCCAGCCTTTCCCTGAGTTGAGCTTTACTCTTAATTAACCTTGGCCCTCCCTCTCACAGATGACACCAGGTAACATAATCGACTTCTCAGCCCCCATCAATTCTATCAGGGCTGGAGTGGGGTGCACACCCCATCACAAAGTCATACAGGAGATGCCTTGTTTTTCTCATTGGATGATGAAAAGGGACACGATTCATCTCCTGGTTGGACATTTCAACTCTTTCACAGAAGTACAGGTCACTTTCTGATTGGGCTGCATCAGCTTTGACAAGAAGAAGGTCACTCCGTCCAACAGCAAATGTATAAAACACCCTGTGTTGTTCAACTTGTTGCTCCTTGAAGCTGAAACAGCTGGATGAGAGAGATTGTGAGCAGGACTGTCATCTCCTGGCCAGTGACTGCACCTCCTGCTTGGTAACAACTAATGGCATGACTACACTACAAACTTACGTCGGTATACAGCCACTGCAATAATTGCTGAGGTTTTTTTATGTCCAAGCTACCCTCCTTCTGTCTGTGGGGCACGTCCTTACCAGGAGTGCTTGCAATAACTTAAGAGGGGCAGTGTGGAGGTCCGAGAGCACTGGGCTCTCAGCTCCAGAGGGAGCTCCCTGCTGGGAACCCGTTTGCCACTCTGGTTCCCGGATCCCCACTCTGAGGCCAGCTGCTTGCCGGGCTCCCAGCTCCCTGCTCCGAGCCCAGCTGCTGCCTAGACTCCTTGCTCCTCGCTGGCTGCCATCTGGGGAACAGGGAGCTGGGAGCAGGGAACCGAGGGGCCAGACAGTAGCTGGGCTCCCAGTGTGGAGTCAGGAGCCCGGGTGGCAGTCTGGCTGGGAGGTGGGAGCCCTGGTGGCAGCCTGGCTGGGAGCAGGGAGCCAGGAGCCTGGGCAGCAGCCCGTTTCAGAGCAGGGAGCCCAGGCGACAGCTGGGCTCCAGCTGGAGCCCCACACCTGCCGTGGGGTGAAAGGCTAAGCTGTGAGCGGGGCGTTGGATTTACAGCAAGGAGCCTACCATCCTTTCTTGTCAAAGCTGTGAAATTGACAAGAATAACAGCCAGAAGCGGATGTAAGTAACACATTGCTACACAGACTCTGCATTGCCCTAACTACACCAACATAAGCCCGACGCCTCTCATGGAGGTGGAGTTATGTTGATGTAATAGGGCACTTAAGCTGGTGGGAGCAAGGCTGTAGTCTGTACACTGACATAATTAGTTTGACATAAGCTCATAGGCGCCAACTCCGTGGGTGCTCTGGGGCTGGAGCACCCATGGAAAAAAATAGCAGGTGCTCAGCACCCACCGGCAGCCCTTGATCAGCTCCTCCTCCTCCCTCTCCCCCCCTCCAGCCTGCTGTGGATCAGCTGTTCGGTAAGGTGCAGGAGGCACTGGGGGAGAGGGGGAGGAGTAGGGGCAGAAAGAGGCGGGGTGGGGGCGGAGGAAGAGGCAGGGCGAGGGCTTGGGGGAAGGGGTGCAGTGGGGGCCAACCCCGGAACTCAGGATGTCAGCGCCTCTGCATAAGCTGCCTTAGGTGGACCTAACTCTGTAGTATAGGCCAGGCCTAGGGGTGAAAGTAAGGTGGTATGGGGCGATATGGCGTACCATTAAAAAGTGGCCCCCAGTCTGTACCCAGCTGACTTTAAAGCGCTGCCGTGGCAAAGGACCCATTCCGCCTTTTTGCCCACCTCCCTGGCCACTGACAGGGGGAAGGCGAAAGGAGCAGCTGCCCCAGGCTGGCGATTTAAAAGGGCCTAGGGCTCCTTTAAATTGCTGTTGGAGCACTGGTGGACACGGGCCAGGGAGCGCGTGGATGGGCTGGCTGGGGGACGCAGACCCTCCCAGCCCCGCCACCTCTGCCCGAGGCCCTGCCCCTTCTGGGGGCTGGAGCTGGCCCCCGTACTAGTAAGCCTTTGCCGTTATTTTCACCCCTGGCCAGGCCAAAGTCATGTCACATGGGGGGAGGGATAGCTAAGTGGTTTGAGCATTAGCCTGCTAAATCCAGCATTGTGAGTTCAATTCTTGAGAGGGCCATTTAGGGATCTGGGGCAAAAATCTGTCTGGGGATTGGTCCTCCTTTGAGCAGAGGGTTGGACTAGATTACCTCCTGAGGTTCCTTCCAACCCTGACTTTCTTGAATTACTCTTTTTGAGCCTTGTATGTTTTCTAATGACACTAACAAGGGCTTTTTCCCCCACATACTTACTCTTCTTTGTTAATTGTATACCACAAAAAAATACATCTATTATTGGAAAGCCTTAAAGAGAGAGACCTGGGTGTGACGGGTTGGATCACAGAAACCCCCTTGGGAGCTGCCACCCGATGTGCAAAGACTACCCCTGCTTCTGTTTTCCCTGCCAGCTCAGGACTCCAGCACCCTGTCTTGCTGAGCCAGACACTCCCGTCTGGCTCCAGACACAGACCCAGAGTCTGAATCACTTGTCCCAACGCTGCAAGTTTACCTGAAAACAGCTCGCAGTAGCGTGCTTGTCTTTAGCACTCAGATGCCCCACTCCCTGGTCTAAACCCAGATAAATCCGTTTTACCCTGCATAAAGTTTAAAGTTTATGCAGGGCAAACTCATAAATTGTTCGCCCTCTATAACACTGATAGAGAGATATGCACAGTTGTTTGCTCCCCCAGGTATTAATACATACTCTGAGTGAATTACTAAATAGAAAGTGATTTTATTAAATACAGACAGTAGGATTTAAGTGGTTCAAAGTAGTAACAGACAGAACAAAGTAAGTCACCAAGCAAAATAAAATAAAATGCACAGATCTATGCCTAATCAAACTGAATACAGATAATTTCCTCACCAGTTCCAGAGTGCTCCCCTTTACAGGCTAAGCTCCTTTTAGCCTGGGTCCAGCAATCACTCACACCCCCTGTAGTTACTGTCCTTTGTTTCAGTCTACTTCAAGTATCCTGGGGGGGGTGGAGAGGCTCCTTCTTTAGCCAGCTGAAGACAACCTGGAGGGGTCTCCCACAGGTTTAAGTAGACTCTCTCTTGTGGGTGGAGACCCCCCTCCTCCCTCCTATGCAAAGCCCAGCTTCAAGATGGAGTTTTGGAGTCACCTGGGCAAGTCACATGCCCCTGCATGACTCAGTCTTTGCAGGCCGACGCCATTGTCCACATGGCATCTTGCATGTCTCCAGGAAGACTTCTCATGTGGATTGGAGCATTCCAAGATGCATTGTTCCCTAAGTGTCTCCTGATCAGGTACTTAACCTGGCAAATTCCTTCCTAAAGAAGCTGACCAAATGCCTCACAAAGCTTACTTAGAAATCAGGCAAGCATACAGCCCATATTCTTAACCTCGAGTAGAAAATGATATATATGTACAAATAGGATGAATAGAGATAGTAGACCATAACCCTTACGGAGATATGTTACATGGCACAGGCAGCACAAAACATATTCCAGTTATGTCATACATACATTTATAAGCACCCCCTCCCCATAAAGCCTTATGGGGTGCACTGTCACTCACCTGGGTATTAATTCACTTAATCTGATAAACTACATGGAGATTTCTTAAACCTGTTCCAACTCAAATACTGTAACAGACATACAAGGTGAAATCCTCTAGAAGGTTATTTTAATCCAATTTTATTGTCTCTCTACTGTTGGAAGGATGTAGCCAACAGGGCCGGCCCACAACATTTTGGCACCTGAGGCGGGGAGCTCAAATGATGCCCCATCGCTTGGGCCAAAACTTTGAAAGGTCTCAATTCTGCCTTCTTCCTGTTCTACTGCTCTCATGGTACTGCTCTGCTACCTACCTCTATAAAGGAGAACTAACAACTTAAAATGCCTCGTTCAAAAATTTTAAGTAACACTTACATTTGCTGTTCAGGTGTTTGAAAATTAACTTTTCTTGTCTGCACAGTAAACACTGGCATTTTTATCTGTTTGAATAATCGAAGTGGTGCTTTCCGTGCCTTCTCGGTGGCAAAGATTTGAACTGCTTCCTGAAGGTCCACAGTCTGGGCCAGCTCATACTCTATTGAGATGGTTGCAAGGCCGATCAGCCTCTCCTGTGTCATTGAGGAGCGTAGATGTGTTTTTATTAACTTCAGCTTGGAGAAGCTGCGTTCTCCACTGGCAACTGTTACAGGAAGTGTTAGAAGTATGCGCAGAGCAACAAAAGCATTTGGAAAGAGGGTGGTCATCTTATTTGTGCACATATATTCTAGAATAGCCTTTTGAGTTGATCCCGCTGAAATGTATCTTGAAAGGGCTTTCAGTTCATCACTAGTTGTCACTAGTGCCCTGCATTGCTGGTGTAGGTCTTCTTCAGGTATAGTGAGGAGTTTTGGAATATCATACAACATCCCAAATATACTGCTGTGTTCCTTGAGCTTCTTCTTCAACTGACTGTATTGCACAATCTAGCACCTGGTTAAAGAATTCAATTTGAATTGTTGTTTGGGGTCTCTTATAGGATTATCCCATGTAATCAAAATGTCTTCTTCTTTGGTGACTCTTGTATTCTTGAATGGGTGGGGAAATAGCTTCAGTGTGAAGTTCCTCTGCCAACTTCTGTGAACTCTTCAGAATGTTTTGAAGTCCCTCATCTGACCAGTAAGACTGTAGATATGACTTTGGTTTGTCCAGTAGTTCCATTGCTCCAGCTATATCAAGGTCAACACCTTGGAGTCTCTTGCTTACAACATTAATTTCAATCAGTATGTCATGCCACAACACTATAGGGTGACCAAACAGCAAGTGTGAAAAATTGGGACGGGGGTGGGAGGTAATAGGCACCTATATAAGACAAAGCCCCAAAAAATCGGGACTGTCCCTATAAAATTGGGACATCTGGTCATCCTACAACACTAAGCCACACAGAAATTTGAAGTTATGTATGTTTCTGGTGATTCCATTTCCCTCTGCCACTGTTCTCCCACAAACAGTTCCTGTCATAGCATTATCCTCCATAATGGCAACTGTGGCATCATCTATCTTGCCAATTTGGTGTTTGATAGGCTTTATCACCTCCACTCGAGAAAAATATATAGATGCTTTGAATTACATTAAAAAATTCAGCAGCCTCACTAGAAGCTGATGCTGCATCACTGACCACCAAGTTCAACGAATGAGAACTGCTTGAGGGTTTAACTCTGGGCTCCATGTCTGCACTCCTCTGTTCGTTCCTCTCATGTTGGTGCGCACCATTATCGTAGCCCTGACCTCTCATGTCAGCTATCGCAATTCCGTATCTTCCAGCTTTTTAAGAAGCACACTTGTCTTACCAGCTCCTGTAGTATCATCAATGACAATAAATTCTAAAAAATGCTCTTTGACAGTCACCATTGA
>NC_048300.1:117113321-117144087 GCF_013100865.1 Trachemys scripta elegans
TCTTTGAGTCTGTCACTGTAAGGCATGTTTTCTAATGCTTTAATCATTCTTGTGACTATTCACTGAACCCTCTTCAGTTTATCAACATCCTTCTTGAATTGTGGACTCCAGAACTGGACACAACAGGGGTCCTTCTGCTTCCAAAATAGGTTGCCAAAGATAGACCAAAATACAGATAGCCAGAAAATTATGACAACCCTTGTCTTACATGGTGCTAGCAGTTGTAATCACAGTCACAGAAATGAGCCTTTTCTCTCTTGATTAGGCCATGAGGATGGGTTGGCTAATGACGAAGGAATTTGCAATGGCTTAACTTGCTACTCACCAGTCAGTTTTCAATGCTGCTGTAGCCTCTTACAGTGAATTAATATCTTGCTTATGAAGTAATGTAGTAAGACTGAAGATCCTAAATAAGAAATCACCTTTATGCTTTAGTGCTATATCCCTATGCTCAGTTTCCTTTATTTAAGTACACCTCTACCCAGATATAACGCTGTCCTTGGGAGCCAAAAAATCTTATCGTGTTATAGGTAAAACTGCGTTATATCGAACTTGCTTTGATCCGCCAGAGTGCGCAGCCCCGCCCCCCCACTCCCCCAGAGCACTGCTTTACAGCGTTATATCCAAATTCGTGTTATATAAGGTCGTGTTATATCGGAGTAGAGGTGTATCCCATTATCCTTTACTCTATCATTTTATTTATTTAGTTCTTTTATTTTCCTAATTTGGGAAACTGTTACTTTGAAATAATGTTCATTTCAGGATCTCAGAGGCACTGTGCTGAAAATCTGCAAATTCTTAGGAAAGCAGCTAAATGAAAAGGAGCTGGACACTGTTGTGGAAAAGGCTACATTTGATAAAATGAAAACTGATCCCAGGGCAAACTATGATTCCATGCAAGGCAATCTCCTGGAACGAGGCAAAGGACATTTTCTTCGGAAAGGTAAGGCAGAAACAGCCAAATCTAATAAATATTTAATCCTGCAGATCCTGGCACAGGACGTGTTGAAGCTAGCTGCCTAGGACTTCCAATCACAACTTTCCATCCCCAGGAAACAATTGGCTTCGGGGCACTAAGACTGTTGAGTGAGGGTGTATCGCTGTGTAACAATGCACCAGACACCACATCTCACAGATTAAAAGAGAGCTGCGCTACTTTGCTCAATGCAATATCTTAAATGTTTGCCGAGCAAAGTACTGCAGCTTTCTTTTGATCTGTGAGAAAAAAGTGTCAATATTTTTTAAAAATGTTCAATAAGGTCTCTTGGAGAGTAACATTCATTTTGTGTCATTTGTAAAAGGGAAGGGTCTTCTTCAAGAAATTAAAACATGTGAACATTAGAGAAAATTGAAAGCATTTCTGTCTAGTGCTTCTGAGAAACTTCACACATGGTGGGCATCAGAACTGATTTTGTCTCTACAGCTTCCAGGGGTTATTTAGAGTATGAAATTAGCCAAAGAAATAAAATCTAGGGGACAATTCTCGTGGCTGAGAGGAGATGGGTATTTTTCATGTTTTAGCCCTTATATGGGAAAGTCGTGAATAGATGTCAGGGGTTTGTGGCCTTCTGATACTGCGGAATAGGAGCAGGACTCAGCTAGATGGTAGTGGGCACTTTGGTATGGAAAAGGTAGAGAACCACTGCCTACTGTTAAGTACAGCATTGCGTGAAAAGTATGTTCAGAGAAGCTCATATTTCTCTTAACAGTCACTACTTCCTATTGCCAATTTTTCTTCTAAAATTTGCAATGAAATAAATCAGCATAGGAAGATAACTGAGATGTATAAAACCACCTGTGCCTAAAACAGAATTAGTGACATTAATTTGACCCAGTATTTCTAGATAGTTACACTGCAGTCAAAGTTAGACCGAGAATGAATTTGGGCCATTATGGTTTTCCCCAGGGGCACTGCTGCATTTCACAAAGAACACAATCACAGTTTTTGCCAGTGGCATGTGTTTTATCAGAGGGGCAGCACTCTCTGATAAGGCTGCTGACATCTGTAACGGGTATGTCACATCAATAAAACATTTGCCCAGCTAATCAAATGGACAGTAATGGGTATATTTCTAGTGCCGCGAAGGATAGATGAGATGTACAACTTCAATTTAAAAAAACAGGAGGGTGTTTTTTACTGTAGTTTGCCCACACCTTCAGGAGTGGAAATATACCGCCAAAGCCCTAGAGAGCTACGTTCTGGGGAGATGAGAGAGGAAGGAATGGAGGAAAAAATGAACTGCACCCAACTAGCAGCATTCACAGCCTCTTACCTGCACAAGCGATATTCCAATTATAATAAAATGTCCAAGTGGCAGCAGAGCATCTAACCACCAATTCCTCTTCTGTGTCTCCTGCCCCAGGGACCGTTGGAGACTGGAAGAACACAATGACTGTGGCACAGAGCGAAAGGTTTGACAATGTTTTTAAGGAGAAAATGAAAGACCTGTCTTCCACGTTCAGCTGGGATATTAATGACAACATATAGGCTGGTTTCCAGTTGGAAAGAGGTGAAAGTGTGCTAAAGAGAATGAAAATACATTTTTGTCTCCAGTGTTCATAAAAATCCATCATTCTGTGCACATTAAAGATTTTAAACCTGCAAAAATGTTTACTTCTTACACGTATTTGCACATCACCATAGTACCCCAGTTCTAAGCTATGAAAAGGTGTTACATACTGTCATGTTCTGGAGTGCAATCCAGGCCAGTCAGAGGTTGTGTCCCCACATGTCCTATAAACCTGGGTGTCTTAACTGCTCTGAGGCGGTGGCTGACAGCCTGGACACCAACAGCCAGCAGACAAACATGCAGTATCCTGAGTGTCTGCTCTGCAGCCCTGTTTCAGTGCACTGACCCCAGCCGCCTGCCAGGACACAACAGCCCCACTGTAGTCTCGGTCACCCAATTACCTCATGCAGCGGTGACCCAAACACACTCCTGGTCCTGAATTTTCCCCAAACTGCTTTCCAACATCTAGCCCTTTCCTGGACCATTCAGAGAGATATTAAGGTTCATTTGTTCCTTTAAAGATACACTACCCAGCAGCTTACCACATTATCCGGAGTTAATATTCACTTTAAATCAAACACAGCCACTGTAACCCAAACGCCCCAAGTGTAATGATTCTGAGAAGCAAACTCTTCCCGAAGGTTCTGAATCAGAGATTGACAGGAGGTTACTAATCCTTTGCAGGTCCCCTCGGCACCCATCTGTCAGAGTTTGCCTAGGAAGAACACCACCTGCACCGCTGTTTAAATATAAACGTTCCTTTAATTACTAAGGGAGAATGCAAAGGGAGGAAGGAAAGGGAGCAGGGCTGGTGCAACCACTAGGTGAACTAGGCGGTCGCCTAGGATGCCAAGTGGTTGGGGGTGTCTGAGATTTTTCCTCCCTCCCCTCCCTTCCCCTCACACAGAGTGTGGCGTGGCTGATTGGGCGCCTGGACCTGATTTAGCCGCTCCCATTGGCCTCTCCCTCTCCCCACTCCCCTTGCCTCAGCGTCGCGTCACCAGCACGCTGCGGGGGAGGGGCTGTGGGCTCGCAGCCTGTTTGTTTTGGCTCCAGCAGCTGGAGCGGCATGGTGGTAACGGGAGTCTGGGGGGGCTGTCAGGGGGCGGGGGGAGGGTTGGATGTGTCAGGAGTTCTGGGGGGGCCTGTTAGGGGGCGGGAGTGTGGAGAGGGATTGGAGCAGTCAGGGGACAGGGAGTAGGGGGAAGGTTGGATGGATCAGGAGTTCTGGGGGGGTTGTGGGGGGCGGGGGGAGGGTTGGATGGGTTGGCAGTTCTGGGGGGGGTCTCTCAGGGGGTGGGGAGTGGTTGGCTGGGGCGTGGGAGTCCCGGGGGTCTGTCTGGGGGTGGGGGTGTGGATAAGGGTTGGGGCAGCCAGGGGACAGGTAGGGGGTAAGGTCCTAGGGGAGCAGATAGGGTGGGGAATCTCAGGAGGGGGCAGTCAGGGGACAAGGAGCAGGGAGGCTTAGGTAGGGGGTGGGGTCCTGGGGGGAGGTAGGGGCAGAGGTCCCAGAAGGAGGCAGCTAGGGGACAAGGAGGGGGGGGGTTGGATGTTCTGAGGGGGGCGGGAAGTGGGAGGGAGTGGATGTGGGTGGGGCTCTTCCCCCACCATCCTCTTTTTTGATTGTTGAAATATGGTAACCCTAAAAAAGCAGTGCCCTGGCTCGGCAGGGAGGAGCCGCCTTCTGGAGGCACTGGAGTGCCAGAGCGTCGGCTTGCGGGGGTGGCGAACCCCAGCCATGGAGGAGCCAGCGCAGCACAGGAGGGCAGCAGCCCTGCCAAGACAGCAGCATCACTAGCATGGAGCAGCCACACCCCATGTCCAGGCTGCGGCCTGGCGCACCCCACTCCCCGCAGGGGCCCACGGCAGGCTGCAGCAGTTGCATGTGGTCGGTGGCCCCCGTGTGCTCCACGGCTCCCCCCCTCACAGTGCTCGGGCTCTGCGTCTCCCAGGCATGTGAGCTACTGGGGCGCAGGGCCCTAAGCCTACTCTGGGACGGGCAGCAGCAGTGGCGGCTCACACTCCCGGGAGTCACAGAGCTGGAGCGTGGCAGGGGGGAGCCGGGAGTCGCACGGAGGCTACCACCCGCATGTATCCACTGCAGGAGCCCCCGGGGGGGTGGTGCCATGTGGGTTGCAGCGCGGGCAGGCGCACCCCCCGGCTTACCCCTCACCGCGCATGGATGTGTCCTAAGCATGCACAATTTAACTAAGGAGCCTCATTTTCTTTTACACCACAGGTTGATTTTGATTAAAAGTAAAGCAAGTTTATTTACCCATCATATGTGGATATTAAGTGAATTCAAGTACAAAGGATAGAATTAGAAATGGTTATAAGCAAATAAAAATGAAAAGCACTTTCTACAGACTAAGACTTAACAAAACAAGTTACAGCCTCTCTTCAGGATAAGATTCTTATAACACAACCTTCAAGCAAGATGGCTGACCACCCTTCAGGTCAGGATCAGGATTTCCCACAAAATCCAATGTGCTTGGTTCCTTTGCCTTCTTACATGAAACATAACTTGGGGTTCTTCTCCCCTTTCTTTTATAGTCTAGCGTACCTTTAATATGAATTCTTTTGAAGGTTACCCCTCAACGTAAGTCGTAAAGTTTATTCAAACTATGAGAAAGGTAACATGGAGTCTCCTGGCAAAGGAAATTCCATGCTGATTTCTTTCCCTGCTGGTGTTTGCAAAATGCAAATTGATCTATTTCCTGCTATCTCCTGCTGCTGTAATGCTGTGGGGTTAGCTTCTCCCTTTGTTGGCTTGATGGTCTTGTTTACCTTCTATGTAAATTGCTTTCCCATTGTCTCTTAATGGGTGACAGAACCACATTCCTTTGTCTAGGGTGGAGTAGCTTCAGCCCTGCCTGGCAGACACATTTTGGTAACATAATTTCCAAGGTGTTTGTAATTTTGAATTTGTCCCCCATATCCACATCACACAATAATATTATTGATCAGTATATGTGATGGGGTGTACCAACCCCGCACTGGTCCAGAAAGAGTTAACTACTCACTTTGGGCCCAGAAGGCCACGCCCTCTCGTCCTTGCTGGGCATGCTCCAGTTGGAAGCAATATATGAAAGGGAGCAGCTCAGTTCAGTCAGGGCTGGCTGATGGAGGAGAATGGATGCATGTTACAGGCTCCTGTCAGGAATCCAATCGAGCCCCAGACTATGGAGGTTGAGCACCCGCAGAGGATGAGGGAGACGGAAAGCCACTTGCTCTGGAGGAGATGCAGGATCCAGAATCAATGGTAGATAGGAAGCGGTCCAGAGAATGTGTCTATTGTTTCCCTGGGACCCTGGATCAGGACCTGGTGGAGTAGGGCAGGCCCGGGTCCCCCTACCCCTCCCTGTGCCTAACACTAGGCCTTGTTGCCCTGAATACTAGGGCAGCTGCATAGAGTGGCCACTAGGCATCACTGCCCTGAACACAAGAGCAGCTCCATAGACTCTGGCTGCTAGGCCTTGCTACCCTGAAGGAGAGGAGCCACATTGACTGAAAGGGGGTGTTTTCCCCCTTCTTTTGCCCCTGATGGCCTAATACCCTGCGACAGTATGTTATTAGCTTTTCATTGCTATCTTACATGATACCTTCTAGACACAGGTTATGACATTAGTGAGTTGGGGTACATTCCATTCAGCTGGTCAGGCCAATTGAAACTCACTACCAGATACCAATGTGCCCTTTGCTGTCTTGCACTGGGATGCCGTTAGGGTCACACATGCAAAACACTTAACTACACACAATGCCCTCCCCTGCACCCACACTATCTCTACCCCTGATATGTAGAATAACCGTTGACAAAATCCTACAGGAATTGTAGTCTCTCAGTGAAGTAGTAAGTATTTTGGTAGGGTTTATTTTAAGAGCTAAACAAAGTTATGAGTCTTCTATAGACACATGCCTCTTTTATTTTTTATTGGACTTGTATGTTTAATCAACCATGCATGGAACTAGAAACTTACCCATTTTTGTCCATGTGAGTTGCTGCTGAAAGCCTTTGTTGGTATGACTTGCATATTATAGATTTCAGCAGCCTGATCGGAGAATGCTGCACTTGTTTTTAAACACATGCCTTTGGTCTAAACTGTGGATTCTAGAAGTACTGTCATGAAAAATTATAATGGCCCAAATTCATCCTTGATCTAACTTTGACTGCAATGAGTATTTCTAAATAACTTCACCAATTCTGTTTTAAGCACCAGTAGGACCAGCTCAGTTCTTATCATTGTGTAGTGATTTTTTTCCATCACAAATGTTAGAGGGAAAACTGGGAGTAGGAAGTAGTTACTGTTAAAAATAGTATGCAGGGGCGGCAACTTGTATTGACTTTTGGTTTCCGGGCTCCAGCAATATTCAGAGCCCGGGGGCCCTGCTCCACCAATGTTTGGGGCTGGGTCTCTCCCCCAGGCTTGCCTGCCGCCCCCACGCACCTCCCCCAAGTGTACCTCGGCCCCCTCTTGCTGCCCCTGCTCACCTTCCCCAGAGCCTGCAGCTCATGCTGACTCTGCTGTGCCGGCTCCCAGCATCAACTACTGCCTCAGGGCCTCACTAATGGCAGGGAAGGCTGCCCTTACCCTGCCCTTCCGCCCTAGCCCTGAGCCTCTCCAACACTCCAAACCCCTCAACCCCAGCCCCAGACAGAGCCCTCATTCCCCAGACTTCCTCCTCCCATGCAAACTCCCTCCCAGAGCCTTAGGCAGGTGGGGGGCAGAGTTTTGGGGGGTGGGTTCTGGGCACCACCAAAATTTCTACAAACCTGCCACCCCTGGTTAGTATGAACTTCTCTGAACATCCTTTTCAGCCAGTGCTGTATTTGATACAAGATGGTGGTTCTCCACTTTTCCCATTTCCATTCCAGGGACCCACTCCATCTATTGGGAACCCCCTCAATAGCAATATTGGATGAGCAGGGTGGATGCTAACCCCTGATGTCTACTCATGACTGATAACCTAAGATATAAGGGATCTGATATGCTAAACACCCATCTCCTGCTCTCTGGCACATAAATACTTTTTTAGATTTTAATTATTTGGCTGGATTCATGCTCTAAATAACCCCTGGAAGCTATAGGGCACCTGAGCTGATCTGTCTCACCATTTGTGAAATTGCCCAGGCTTGCTTTCAGTTTTCTCCTACTGATCACACATTAAATTTTATAAATGGCACAAAGTGATTGTTACCATCCAAGAGAGTTTGTACAATTTTTTTTGTCAAAACATGTCACTGTGTATTTCCCAGCTCTGTTCTGTGGACACTGACAATGTTGCACTCAGCAAAACAGTGGAACTTTCTTTTCACCTTTGAGAAATGGGGCCTGGCACTTTGATACTCAGTAATAAACCCCAAATCACAAATCATACTGCCACAAAGCCAATTCTTACCTAAAGACAGAATGTTCTGCTTGTAACTGGAAGTCCTAGGCAGCTAGCTTCAACACATCATGTGCTAGGATCCTCAACATAGGCGTGCGCAACACATTTCATTAGGCTGTGCACCCAGGGTATTTTATTTATTTATTTATTTTTAAAGGCGAACTTTTATTGAATACTCAATCACATCATTGTAATTAACTGACAAAGCCAATGCTTGTTCAATGTACAAAATCATGAGTGAGTCGAGGCACTGTTGGGACATTGTACTTCTTAGTTTGTTTTTTACATGTGCTAGTTTTGAAAAGGCTCTTTCACATGAACAACTTGTAACAGGTAAGACTGCAAAGCCGTAAATAGATTTGTAAAAGGCCTGGAACATGGAAGACCGATCCAATTCCTTTAGCCAATGAAGCCACTCTCTGGTGGTGTTCATAGTTCTACCTTTAGGAACAGATCCGTCATAACCCCGAAGCAATCTGACTTCAGCTTCCAACTCATCCAAGGACACTTTAAATTTGTTGGCAATGATTCTCATATCGTCCCTGCCAATGTCTAAGCTCAGCAGTTTTCCCATTACAGTCACAATTTTACAAGTCTCCTGTTCAAATTGCTGGTCAGTGCAGGTAATCACTGAGTCTAGGAGTGGGTAAAATGAAATTATTCTCTCCTGCTCCTCTTTTGTATCAAAGTGATGCTGGGACTCAAACACATCATCAATATGAGTGGACGTTTTTCTCTTCTTAACCAGGGCCGGCTCCAGGGTTTTGGCCGCCCCAAGCAGCCAAAACCAAAACCAAAAAAAAAAAAAAAGCCGCGATCGCCATCTAAAAAAAAGCCGCAATCACGATCTGCGGCGGCAATTCGGCGGGAGGTCCTTCACTCCCAGGCGGAGTGACGGACCCTCCGCCGAATTGCCGCCGAATACCTGGAACTGCCGCCCCTGTCCGGAACGGCCGTCCCAAGCACCTGCTTGAGAAGCTGGTGCCTGGAGCCGGCCCTGTTCTTAACTAGGGGAATTGATATATCATTCTCTACACACATTTTCACACTGTCATTGAAAATAGATTGAAAATATTCTGGGCCACTTCTCATCGCAGCCAAGAGTTACACAAGCTTTTCACCCCTATCATTGCAGTAAGTAAGTTGAGATCTGGAGCTTGAAGAGCCTTACTCACTTTTACCACCATCTGGAGAATAGGGTGCATCATGTGAAGGGCAAAGATGAACTTGAATGAATTTAGTTCATGGATAAGGCCCCTGGCTTTTATTTTAGCGTCAGCAAGGAGAGTTGTTTTGATAATCTCTTGTAAAGCTTGTAAAATGATGGAGTGGTTTTGTTTTACAGCAGTCACTGCTTCTGCTCTGCATGCCCATCTTGTGTTTGATAGTGACTTCAAAGTCTTCAACTGGGATCATAGAATCATAGAATATCAGGGTTGGAAGGGACTCAGGAGGTCATCTAGTCTAACCCCCTGCTCAAAGCTGGACCAATTCCCAACTGTCCTACTTCTTGTGAAATCTTCTCTTTACTGCATGTCGCACAGGAATTCCCTCCATGAAGGCATAAAGAGTCTGAATAACACCAAAAAAATCAAAGACAGTTCTGTTTTGTTTACTTGAAGTGCATGCATCTGCTAGGACGAGGTTCATACAATGCGCATAGCAGTGTACATAGAGTATTTCACTGTTTCTTTCTTTACATTTTATTTGAACTCCCGCAGTACATCCAGACATAGTAGATGCGCCATCAAAACAGACAGACATCACTGATGACCAGTCAATTTTAAGAATGCCAAGGACGTCATTTAACTGGACAAAAATAGACTGAGCATCAACTGTTACTAGTCTCTGAACAGACACAAAATGTTCGACTGGACTCTGTTTTTCATTGTCAAAATACCACACCACAATGGACATCTGTTCATGGTGTCCACAGTCAGTAGTGTCATTGGCAATTATTGAGACCATTTTTCCATTTAGTGAAGACACAATCTTTTGTTGCACAATGTTGTGCAAGGCCACAATTAAATAATTTTGGATGCGATTACTCAGATAGGTAGCGTTTGGAGGAAATTGTTGCTTTGCCATTACGGGATCATATTTTTGGAGCATATTGACAAGATTTAGAAATAAACCTTTCTCAAAACTGTCAGCTTTTTCATTGTGACCGTTGAATGGTCTCCCACCTTTCAGCAAACATAGAACAATGTCAATCTGTCGCTCCATTACACTTCAGTTATGGCACCGTTCTTCTCCTTGTTTAGACAGATAAGCCTGCTTGCCCTCATCCAACAATACATCAATAGTTTTCCCTTCATTAAAACTTGACCATGAAGAACAGCTCAACACATGAGATTTTTGACAGTTGGTGGTTTTTAAAACATTCGTTAGCCCTATGCCAGTTTCTGAATCCTTTATCATTAAATGCTGGATCAGTGTGACCTTTGTTTGCTGCATCATTAGAGGAGAAGAAACGGCAGTAAAAGCAAAATGCTGTGTCCTTTGATGGGCTATATTCTAACCACCTATACTTTTCATACCAATCGGACTGAAAACTTTTTTGTTTATTCCCTATTTTACTCCTAGGAAACATGCTCAATCTAGGCTGATAAGGACCTCTAGCTAATCGAGACCGCCGTTCTAATCTATTTTTTGGAATATCACAGACCGGGTCATCAGATGGAATGTTTGATGGCTTTGAATAGGAACTACACTAACCTGAACTAAGAGACAAAGTCTGTTTCTGTTGGTCATTACTCAGTTTATTGCACGCACTGGAACTGCTGCGGCATTATCTTCATGTAAGTTCTTAACCGAGGAGTCCGATGTATTTGCACTACTATCAGCACATTCATTATAATTCAGTTTGTCTGCTCCTTTTATTTCTTAACAACGAACCGATCCATATTTTAAAATTAAAAGGGGGTATCATATGATTGAATTAAAACGTAAAGCCGCGGGCTTGTTATGTTATTTCAGTAGAGTACACGCGACAAAGATTACAAACACTGTAGACACTGCTCTGGGCATGCCTGACGCGGCCGCTTATATATGTCAAAGAATTTTCTAGAATAGTAGAGGTTAAGGGGAGGACCAATGGTAATGCGGCGCCACAGTAGAGAGCATGCATGCTGCGAGCGGGCTTTCTATACATTTCTACAACATCTATATTAAGCAATTTGGCGCTTATTGCATAATACAACAATCCATACTTTAAAACTAAAAGAGCGTATCATGCAATTAAATTAAAAGCAAAGCCACTTTTTTTTTTGAGACATTAGGGTAAGGGTGGGCAAACTTTTTGGGCCAAGGGCCACATCGGGGTGGGGAAAATGTATGCAGGGCCAGGGCAGGGGGTTGGGGTGCAGGAGGGAGTGCGGGGTGTGGGAGAGGGTGCGATGTGCAAGAACGGGCTCAGGGCAAGGGATTGGGGCAGAGGAGGGGTGCGGAGTGTATGGGGGACTCAGGGAAGGGGGTTGGGGTACAGGAGGGGTGCGGAGTGCAGGCAGGGGACTTGGGGCAGGGAGGTGGGATTCATGGGGGCGCGGGATGCAGGCAGGGGGCTCAGGGCAGGGAGTTGGGGTGCAGGAGGGGTGCGGAGTGCAGGCAGGGGCCTTAGGGCAGGTAGTTGGGGTGCGTGGGGGTGCAGGGTGCAGCAGGGGCTCAGGGCAGAGCGTTGGGGTGCGAGGTGCAGGTAGGAGGCTTAGGACAGGGAGTTGGGGTGCAGGAGGAGTACGGGGTGCAGGCAGGGGGCTCAGGGCAAGGGTTGGGGTGCAGGAGGGGTGTGGCAGGGGGCTCAGGGCAGGTGGTTAGGGTGTAGGACGGGTGTGGGGTGCAGGCAGGGGGCTCAGGACAGTGGGTTACCATGCAGGAGGGGTGTGGCAGGGGGCTCAGGACAGGGAGCTGGGGTGCAGGAGGGCTACGGGGTGCAGACAGGGGGCTCAGGGCAGGGGGTTGGGGTGCTGGAGGGGTGCGAGGTGCAGGCAGGGGGCTCAGGGCAGGGAGTTGGGGGCGGGGTGCAGGAGGGGTTTGTGCTCCGACCCGGAGACACTTACCTATAGCAGCTCGGGGTGGCAGCGGCGCATTCCCTGGCTGCCTGCCCTGGCCCCACGACGTGCCACTCACCACGTCCCTGCGCTCTCCCTGGGGGAGTGGGGGACACAGGGTTCCACGTGTTGCCCTTGCCACGTCTCCAGATACCTCCCCCGAAACTCCCATTAGCCGCGGTTCCCCGTTCCCAGCCAATGGGAGCTGCGGGAGGTGGTGCCTGGAGCAATGCACGGAACCCTCTGCCCCCCCCTGGGGCCCCAGGGACGTGGTGCCGGCCACTTCTGAGAGCGGCACGGGGCCTGCGGCACCACGGGGGGCAAGTCCCATGGGCCAGATCCAAAGCCCTGAGGGGCCGGATCCGGGCCGTAGTTTGCCCACCCCTGCATTAGAGTGTGCCTGGGCACACATGGCACGCTCCGTGCACACGCCTATGATCCTCAAGATTAAATATTTATTACACTTGGCTGCTTCTGTCTTACCTTTGCAAAGAAAATGTCCTTTGCCTTCCCCTAGGAGATCATCTACCAAGGACTCATTTTGCCCTGAGATCAGTTTTCATGTTATCAAATATAGCCTTTTCCAAACAGCGTCCAGTTCCTTTTCATCCAGCAGCTTTCCTAAGACACTTCAGATTTTCAGTGCAGTGATTTTGAGATCCTGAAATAAGCATTATTGCAAAGTAACAGTTTCCCAAATAAGAAAAGTAAAAGAGCCAAATAAATAAAATGATAGAATAATGGAGTATTAAATAAGGGAGAGAAACTGAACCCAGAGCCGTAGCACTGAGGGATGAAGGTGATGCTCCTTACTGGGACCATCAAAGTGCTTCATATGCAAGATATCAATTCACTGTCATAGGTTTCATGAGTATTAAAAACTGGCAGGTGACTAGCAAGATAAGCCATTAGAAACTTCTTCTTTAGCTAACCCTTCCTCTTGGCCTACCAAAAGGGCATAAGTTCATTTCTGTTAGTGAGAATAATATTGCCATCAGCATTTTAAACAAAGGCTGTCCTAGTTTTCGGGCTTTTTGCATACTGTAGCCATTTTGATTAAGGGATCTGTCAGTCTTAGAGCTACATGAAATATCTCAGGAACTGGACCTCTTAATGGGAAGGGACTTTCCTTGCTTTTTTATTCAGTCTTGATGGTATTCTTCTCAACTTGTTCCCTACTGGTATCACCGGAGATACCGTTTCTGCTTTTTTTCCCGTTTAGCTAAGAGGTGCTCTCAGATACTCTATTTGTTCATATGTTAAGTGTAATTAAAAACCATTTGAAATTGATTTAGTTAATCAGCACAAAGTCCTATGTTAACACTCTTACATGAGTTGGTAAGGAGTCAAAAGGTAGAAGAGCTGGCCTGACTTTCATCTCCTCAGAGGTAAGGAAGAGAATATTGAAGTCATCCCTGTGGGTGGACCAGCATCTGATATGATCTATCCATGAGCTAGCAAATACTTATGAGGGGGGAAATTAATGAAAATAAATGTTAATTGTCTCAAGCAGAAAAATAATTCAGCTCTTAACATTTTTGTACCCTAGTGTTCTCTTGATCACAGCTGCAGAATCAATGAAGCACACTTCCTGTTTTCATCCTTTTTTCCATTTGCTGTTGCGGGGATATTTGGACTTCAGAGGGGAATATTTAACTCCAGTTCCTGTTTTTATTCACAGCCTTATTCTGGTTTATCTTTCACCTTAAGCATGAGATAAAGGCCAAGCCCTGTCCATTTTCTAATCAAATTATTTGAGGATAAGCTTTGTTTTTTCACAAACAGATAATTAGTTACATAACTAATACAAGTTATACTTTTACCTCTAAAATGATACTTTCACCTAGAACAGCATTTTTACACTTGTACGTCCTGGATCATTTACTTGTAGCTAATATTTTTCATTGCTTTTGGTGGGTTTAGTGATCATAAGACTAGAACTAAATTCCTCCATATTAACATCCAAAGTCCAGTGTACTTTGTGGCAACCTGGACTAAATACCACAGCAAGTATCTTCATGGTTTCTTCAGAACTCCAGTGTGGAAATCAAGGTTCTTCAGCAGCTCCAGCAAGATGGAAGAATTTTATTGAATTCAGCATGAAAATGAACACAGGAACAGCACAATATTCCTTGTCTTATAGATTTAGTTAATAAATTCAATTTATTTATTTATTTATTTATTATTTCCATCCTTCCCATGTCAATGCTGGTGCACAGGGTGGAAATTCTTCTATTCCTCTCTATCACTTGCTACTGCTTTCATCTGCACTGTGATGTTAAAGTCAACTATTTAGTTCTCCCTTCCAAAGGTCCTTCTTAAGGTCTCTCTTGGGCACCCACCTTTCCTCAACCGTTGGTTTCCACTTGAGAGCTTCATATGGGAGTCTACGTGTTGTCATCTGAAGTATATGTCCCAAATACACCCAATACTTCTTTCTAATTCTAGTGAAAACAAGCTGCTGGCTGGTGACTTCTCAGATATATTCACTGCTGATGAGGCCTCTCCATCCAGTGCCCAGAAACTTTGTAGACACTTCTTTTCAAAGGCACCAATTTTCTGTGTAACATTTTAGTAGATTTCCAGCTCTTGTGGCCATATTTAGCACTGAGATTACGTTTGGGTTGAAAAGTCTCAGTTTTGCTTTGGTGCTGTATTAGTTTGATTTCCATGTGTTGTTGAGTTTTGTGAATCCTGTGGATTCCTATTTTCCTATCCTTGATGTCACTTTCTTCTTGAGGTCTCTGGTGGCTAGTATGGTGGTGCCCAGGTAGATGAACTGTTCTACTTCCTTGTTGTTTTTGCCTTCTAGTTTGATGTTACTGCTTGATATCTGAGTTTCCAGGATGTTTGTTTTAACATTACTGATTTTGAGCCCAGCTTGGCCTGCTGTTTTTGCCAGGTTGTCTGTCTTTGTTTGTAACTTTTTAGAGGTGTCACTAAGTAGTGCAATATCATCAGCAAAGACTAGGTCTTCTAGCCATTTGCCATCAGCAATGACCACAGTGTTTGCATTCCCAAATTGAAATTAAAACGGAGGTCTACACTACACACTTATTGTGGTATGACGACGTTGCTCAGGGGTGTGAAAAATCCACACCCATGAGTGATGTAGTCATACAGATTAATTCCCCCTGTGTAGACAGCGCTATGTTGACAAGAGGGCTTCTCTTGTTGACATAGCTACCGCCTCTCATGGAGATGGCGTTCTTAAGCCGATGGGAGAGGTATTAGAGCGTCTTCACCAGAAGTGCTACAGCGGTGCGGCTGCGCCCATGCAAGTTTGAAGTGTAGACCTGCCCTGAGAAAGCCCAACCTTAAACAGAAAGCTGCAAAGAAAATTAATAATATAAAACTGAAAACAAAAGCGTGGTGTGAGAAATTCCAATGTGAACTATGGAGCAGATTTGGGGTGCTGGCAGAGGAAGGTGAGGTAGGGATTGGAACTGAAGAAAAATGCACAGTTCTCTGAGACAACGTGATTCAAGCTGCAGCAGTGACAGCTCGATATCAGCACAGACAGAGCAAGAACTGGATAAGCCAAGAGACATCGCATCTCAAGGAGGAAAGAAAAGCACTGAAAGGAAAACTCCTGAATTCTAAGACAAACGAAATATTGGGAAAAGCAAAGGAAGAGTACAAGAAAGCAGACAAAGCAGTGAAAAGTGTGGACATTTCAAATCGGGAAATGGGCCAATAAGAAGCCAAGATGAAAAACGGTTTACAACTGAGGGAAAGACAGATGGGCAGAGCATTTTACACAAGTCCTCAACAGACTCATCCCCAGATATAGATGAAGCATGTGAACATAATCTACTTGGCATTAACATTGATGCCACAGAGATGTCAGCAGCACAGGCTGCAATTAAGAAGCTGAAAAACAAATAGATGATGTAATCAAAGCAGAAAGGACAAAAGAACTTGAACACGCCACCCTAATAAAACTGACAGGAGTTACACTACTCTCTGCTGTAGGGAAAAGTGTCTGTAGTGTGGACAAAAGAGGCAGGTGATTCAAAGCTTAGGGAAGAACAGCTGGATTCAGGCCCAAAAGATCCTGTGCAGATCAGATAGTCTCACTTAGGACTATCATAGAAGGATGTGTAGAATTTATTTTATTATGTACTTAATTCTTCAGTGTGCCATAAGCTGCCTTAGTGAGAATGTTGCATTGTCAGAAATATTAAGAAAGAACTCAGGAGCTAGATAGGTGAAAACTGAGTCTTTTGGCTCTTTGGAAGGTATAAGTAGTGGTTTGAGATTGCAGGATAGGCATAATAATTGTGGCAAACTACTAAACTAGAAAATTAATAGTAGAAAACTACTTCTGTGTGTTCTCTGCATAGCACTCATCCTCATCCCCTCACCTGTGTTATCTGAGCACCAAAGTGGAGTTGAAATGCATTGAAATCATAGAATCATAAACTATAAGGTCAGAAGGGACCATTATGATCATCTATGAATAACAGAGACTTGGTGGGATAACTCAGATGACTGGAGCACTGTCATGGATGGGTATGAACTGTTCAGGAACGACAGACAGGGCAGAAAAGGTGGGGGAGTTGCATTGTATGTAAGAGAGGACTATGACTGCTCAGAGCTCCGGTATGAAACTGCAGAAAAACCTGAGAGTCTCTGGATTAAGTTTAGAAGTATGAGCAACAAGGTGGTGGGAGTCTGCTAAAGACCACCAGACCAGGGGAATGAGGTGGATGAAGCTTTCTTCCGGCAACTAGCAGAAGTTACTAGATTGCAGGCCCTGGTTCTCATGGGAGACTTTAATCACCCTGATATCTAATGGGAGAGCAATACAGCGGTGCACAGGCAATTTAGGAAGTTTTTGGAAAGTGTAAGGGACACTTTCCTGGTGCAAGTACTGGAGGAACTAACGAGGGGCAGAGCTCTTCTTGACCTGCTGCTCACAAACTGGGAAGAATTAGTAGGGGAAGTAAAAGTGGATGGGGACCTCGGAGGCAGTGACCATGAGATGGTCGAGTTCAGGATCCTGACACAAGGAAGAAAGGAGAGTAGCAGAATATGGACTCTGGACTTCAGAAAAGCAGACTTTGACTCCCTCAGGGAACTTATGGGCAGCGTCCCCTGGGAGAATAACATGAGTGGGAAAGGAGTCCAGGAGAGCTGGCTGTATTTTAAAGAATCCTTATTGAGGTTGCAGGAAAAAAACATCCTGATGTGTAGAAAGAATAGTAAATATGGCAGGAGACCAGCTTGCCTTAAGAGTGAAATCCCTCCTGATCTTAAACGCAAGAAAGAAGTTTACAAGAAGTGGAAGATTGGACAAATGACCAGGGAGGAGTATAAAAATATTGCTCAGGCATGCAGGAGTGAAATCAGGAAGGCCAAATCACACTTGGAGTTGCAGCTAGCAAGAGATGTTAAGAGTAATAAGAAGGGTTTCTTCAGGTATGCTTGCAACAAGAAGAAAGTCAAGGAAAGTGTGGGCCCCTTAATGAATGAGGGAGGCAACCTAGTGACAGAGGATGTCGAAAAAGCTAATGTACTCAATGCTTTTTTTGCCTCTGTCTTCACAAACAAGCTCAGCTCCCAGACTGCTGCACTGGGCAGCACAGTATGGGGAGGAGGTGACCAGCCCTCTGTGGAGAAAGAAGTGGTTCAGGACTATTTAGAAAAACTGGACGAGCACAAGTCAATGGGGCTGGATGCGCTGCATCCAAGGGTGCTAAAGGAGTTGGGGGATGTGATTGCAGAGCCATTGGCCATTATCTTTGAAAACTCATGGCGATTGGGGGAGGTCCCAGATGACTGGAAAAAGGCTACTGTAGTGCCCATCTTTAAAAAAGGGAAGAAGGAGGATCCGGGGAACTACAGGCCAGTCAGCCTCACCTCAGTCCCTGGAAAAATCATGGAGCAGGTCCTCAAGGAATCAATCCTGAAGCACTTAGAGGAGAGGAAAGTGATCAGGAACAGTCAGCATGGATTCACCAAGGGCAAGTCATGCCTGACTAACCTAATTGCCTTCTATGAGGAGATAACTGGGTCTCTGGATGAGGGGAAAGCAGTGGATGTGTTATTCCTTGACTTTAGTAAAGCTTTTGATACGGTCTCCCACAGTATTCTTGCCGGCAAGTTAAAGAAGTATTGGCTGGATGAATGGACTATAAAGTGGCTAGAAAACTGGCTAGATCGTCGGGCTCAACGGGTAGTGAACAATGGCTCCATGTCTAATTGGCAGCCGGTTTCAAGCGGAGTGCCCCAGGGGTCAGTCCTGGGGCCGGTTTTGTTCAATATCTTCATTAATCATCTGGAGGATGGCGTGGACTGCACTCTCAGAAAGTTTGCAGATGACACTAAACTGGGAGGAGTGGTAGATACCCTGGAGGGTAGGGCTAGGATACAGAGGGACCTAGACAAATTAGAGGATTGGGCCAAAAGAAACCTGATGAGGTTCAACAAGGACAAGTGCAGAGTCCTGCACTTAGGACGGAAGAATCCCATTCAGTGTTACAGACTAGGGACCGAATGGCTAGGAAGCAGTTCTACAGAAAAGGACCTAGGGGTTACAGTGGACAAGAAGCTGGATATGACTCAACAGTGTGCCCTTGTTGCCAAGAAGGCTAAAGGCATTTTGGGCTGTATAAGTAGGGGCATTGCCAGCAGATCGAGGGATGTGATCATTCCCCTCATCTGGAGTACTGTGTCCAGTTTTGGGCTCCACACTACAAGAAGGATGTGGAAAAATTGGAAAGAGTCCAGAGGAGGGCAACAAAAATGATTAGGAGGCTGGAGCACATGACTTATGAGGAGAGGCTGAGGGAACTGGGATTCTTTAGTCTGCAGAAGAGAAGAATGAGGGGGGATTTGATAGCTGCTTTCAACTACCTGAAAGGGGGTTCCAAAGAGGATGGATCTAGACTGTTCTCAGTGGTACCAGATGACAGAACAAGGAGTAATGGTCTCAAGTTGCAGTGAGGGAGGTTTAGGTTGGATATTAGGAAAAACTTTTTCACTAGGAGGGCGGTGAAGCACTGGAATGGGTTACCTAGGGAGGTGGTGGAATCTCCTTCCTTAGAGGTTTTTAAGGTCAGGCTTGACAAAGCCCTGGTTGGGATGATTTAGTTGGGAATTGGTCCTGCTTTGAGCAGGGGGTTGGACTAGATGACCTCCTGAGGTCCCTTCCAACCCTGATATTCTATGATTCTATGATCTAGTCTGACCTCCTCCAAAACACAGGCCACAGAATCTCACCCACCCACTCCTGTATCAAACCCCTAACCTATGTCTGAGCCACTGAAGTCCTCAAATCATGGTTTAAAGACTTCAAGCTGCAGAGAATCTTCCAGCAAATGACCCATGCCCCATGCTGCAGAGGAAGGTGAAAAACCCCCAGGGCCTCTGCCAATCTGCCCTGGAGGAAAATTCCTTCCCGACCCCAAATATGGCAATCAGCTAAATCCTGAGCATGTGGGCAAGACTCTCCAGCCAGCACCCAGGAAAGAATTCTCTGTAGTAACACAGATCCCACCCCATCTAACATCCCATCACAGGCCATTGGGCATTAGGGGAATAATCAAATTGGGTATTCTTTTGTGTAACTAAGTTTTGCCCAGGGGAACATCCTCTGTGTTTTGAATCTCTTATCTGTGAGAGTAGCTGGTATGCTAATCTCTCCCAGAGGTTTGTCTTTCAACTTTCTTTTCTTTAATTAAAAGACTTCTTTTTAAGAACCTGATTGATTTTTCCTTGGAATTGGTGGGGGAAAGGAGTGGGAATGGTTAAATTCTCCTTGTGTTAAGATCCAAGGGTTTGGATGATGTTCACCGGGAAATTGGTGATGAAGTCTCTCAAGGCTACCCAGGGAAAGAAGTTAGAACTTGGGAGTGGTGGCAGCAAGACCAGATCTAAACTGGTAATTCAGTTTAGGGGTTCACATGCAGGTCCCGATATCTGTACGCTAAAGTTCAAAGTGGGGGTGAAACCTATGACAGGCATATTTACCGCTAATAGTCAAAGATCAATTAATTGCCAAAATAAGGCTATCTCATCATACCATCCCCTCCATAAACTTATCAAGCTTAGTCTTGAAGCCAGATATGTCTTTTGCCCCCACTGCTCCCCTTGGAATGCTGTTCCAGAACTTCGCTCCTCTGATGGTTAGAAACCTTCATCTACTTTCAAGTCTAAAGTTCCTCATGGCCAGTTTATATCCATTTGTTCTTGTGTCCACATTGGTACTGAGCTTAAATAATTCCTCTCCCTCCCTGGTATTTATCCCTTTGATATATTTATAGAGAGCAATCATATCTCCCCTCAGCCTTCTTTTGGTTAGGCTAAACAAGCCAAGC
Source organism: Trachemys scripta elegans (assembly GCF_013100865.1). Classification (NCBI taxonomy): domain Eukaryota; kingdom Metazoa; phylum Chordata; order Testudines; family Emydidae; genus Trachemys; species Trachemys scripta. The sequence continues at coordinate 117,133,590 of NC_048300.1, forward strand.
TCTTTGAGTCTCCTTTCATAAGACAGGTTTTCCATTCCTTGGATCATCCTAGTAGCCCTTCTCTGTACCTGTTCCAGTTTGAATTCATCCTTCTTAAACATGGGAGACCAGAACTGCACACAGTATTCCAGATGACGTCTCACCAGTGCCTTGTATAACAGTACTAACACCTCTTTATCTCTACTGGAAATACCTCGCCTGATGCATCCCAAGGCCGCATTAGCTTTTTTCACGGCCATATCACATTGGCGGCTCAAGATCCTGTGATCAACCAAAACTCCGAGGTCCTTCTCCTCCTCTGTTACTTCCAACTGATGCGTCCCCAGTTTATAACAAAAATTCTTGTTATTAATCCCTAAATGCATGACCTTGCACTTTTCACTATTAAATTTCATCCTATTACTATTACTCCAGTTTACAAGGTCATCCAGATCTTCCTGTATGATATCCCGGTCCTTCTCTGTATTGGCAATACTTCCCAGCTTTGTGTCATCTGCAAACTTTATTAGCACATTTCCACTTTTTGTGTCAAGGTCAGTAATAAAAAGATTAAATAAGATTGGTCCCAAAACTGATCCCTGAGGAACTCCACTGTAACCTCCCTCCAGCCTGACAGTTCACCTTTCAGTATGACCCGTTGTAGTCTCCCCTTTAACCAGTTCCTTATCCACCTTTCAGTTTCCATATTGATCCCCATCTTTTCCAATTTAACTAATAATTCCCCATGTGAAACCGTATCAAACGCCTTACTGAAATCGAGGTAAATTAGATTCACCGCGTTTCCTTTGTCTAAAAAATCTGTTACCTTCTCAAAGAAGGACATCAGGTTGGTTTGGCATGATCTACCTTTTGTAAAACCATGTTGTATTTTGTCCCAATTGCCATTGACCTCAATGTCTTTAACTACTTTTTCCTTCAAATTTTTTCCAAGACCTTGCATAGTACAGATGTCAAAAGTTACCCGGATCACTTTTTTTCCTCTTTCTTAAAAATAGGAACTATGTTAGCAATTCTCCAGTCATACGGTACAACCCCTGAGTTTACAGATTTATTAAAAATTCTTGCTAATGGGCTTGCAGTTTCATGTACCAGTTCCTTTAATATTCTTGGATGAAAATGATCTGGGCCCCCTGATTTAGTCCCATTAAGCTGTTTGAGTTTGGGCTTCTACCTCAGATGTGGTAATATCTACCTCCATATCCTCATTCCCATTTGTCATCCTACCATTATCCCTAAGCTCCTCATTAGCCTCCTTAAAGACTGAGGCAAAGTATTTGTTTAGATATTGGGCCATGCCTAGATTATCCTTAACCTCCACTCCATCCTCAGTGTTTAGCGGTCTCACTTCTTCTTTCTTTGTTTTCTTCTTATTTATATGGCTATAGAACCTTTTACTATTGGTTTTAATTCCCTTTGCAAGGTCCAACTCTACATGGCTTTTGGCCTTTCTCACTTTATCCCTACATGTTCTGACCTCAATTAGGTAGCTTTCCCTGCTGATCACTCCCATCTTCCATTCCTTGTAGGCTTTCTGCTTTTTCTTAATCACCTCCCTGAGATGCTTGCTTATCCAGCTTGGTCTACAATTACTGCCTATGAATTTTTTCCCCTTTCTTGGGATGCAGGCTTCTGATAGGTTTTGAAACTTTGACTTGAAGTAATTCCAGGCCTTCTTTGCCTTTAGAGCCACAAGTTCTTCAGTCCAATCCACTTCCCTAACTAATTTCCTTAATTTTTTAAAGTTAGCCCTTTTGAAATCAAAAACTCTAGTCCCAGATGTATTTTTCTTTATCCTTCCATTTAGCTTAAACTGAATTAGCTCATGATTGCTCGAACCAAGGTTCTCCCCTACAACCATTTCTTCTATGAGGTCCTCACTATTCACTAAAACCAAATCTAAAATGGTATCATACCCACTCTTGATGGTTCAGCAACTACTTGGTGAAGGAATCCATCAGCTATCGCATCCAGGAAAATCTGAGCTCTATTATTATTACTAGCACTTGTCCTCGTCTATATCTGGGAAATTAAAGTCTCCCATGATCACACAATTCCCATTAGTATTTACTTCATTAAAATCATTAAAGAGGTCTCTATCCATATCCAAATCACATCCCGGGGGTTTATAGCACACCTCAAGCACTATCCCAGGGGAGGCTCTAGTTGCTTTCTTCCCCAATGTGATTTTTGCCCAGACAGACTCCGTCTTACCCATTCCATCACTTCTTATTTTTTTACAGTCTACCTCATCATTGATGTACAATGCTACTCCACCACCTTTGCCTTTATTTCTGTCTTTCCTAAACAGCACATACCCTTCAATACCTGTACTCCAGTCATGACTACTATTCCATCATGTTTCTGTTATCCCTATAATATCTGGTTTCACTTCCTGGACCAGTAACTCTAGTTCCTCCATTTTGTTATCTAGGCTCCTCGCATTGGTGTACAAACATCTTAATTTTTGCTGTTTGGCTTCACTCACATTCTTTACCCAATTAGGCTCAGATATTCTACTGCCAGTATCACCTATTAGACTGGTATCTACACTACCCTTCCTCCTTATGTCCATTCTCCTACCCACAGCTGTATCCTTTCTTACTTCATTTTCATCCCTCTCAATGTTAAAATCTGGCGTGGAGGTTACCTAGACATCTCCCAACCATCTCCCCCCAATTCCTAGTTTAAAGCTCTCTTAATCAGTTGTGCCAGCCTCCATCCTAGAAGTCTATTTCCCTCCCTACTCAGGTGAAGTCCATCCCGAGAGAACAGTCCTCTGTCCATGAATGCCTCCTAGTGGCCATTCATCCCAAAGCCCTCCTTATAGCACCACTGCCTGAGCCATCTGTTGATCGTCATAATCTTGTCACACCTTTGTTGCCATTCTCTAGTAACAGGCAGAATCCCACTGAAGATCACCTGAGCCTCGATTTCCTTAAGCATCTTCCCCAGCCTGGCATAGTCTCCCTTGATACGTTCCAGCGAGAATCTAGCCGTATCATTTGTTCCCACATGAAGGACAATCAGTGGAAATCTTCAGAGTTAGGTTTCAGAACAAACACCCGATTGAAATACACGAGGCAACTTGCATTTGATTGGTGCAATGCATGTGACTATGCAGCTCCCCTGGACTACCTTTGCACATAGAGCCTCTATTGTGGGCTGTGGATGATACGGCATTCACTGCAACCTTAGATCCCAGGTTATGAGGTGGGGGCCAGGATTTTGACCAGCTCCATCTTCTACGTAATTTACCCACTCAGATAGTTTACTCAGGCTGTGCTCAATGAGCAGGGTTTGGCCTTTTAGCAGTTAATGAAAACTTACCTTTCCCAGATAACTCCCCCATTCCCCCCCCAATAAATAAAATCTGGTACTGTCTCAAGTTTGACTGCAAGCTTAGAAAAATGAAAAAAAAAAGGAAAGCACAAATCAGTAGCAGAGACCTTAGGTTTCTGGCTATATAAATAACCTGCAAGGTGAAAATGTGGCAGCCTCAGATAAATTAAAGGGACACAATTAACCTAAAAATCTGTGGTTTTATAAAATTGCTATTGCTGCAAGTAACACTAAAAATCACTGTATCTGAAAAAGTTTAGAATAAGTATTTATAAAATATTTTATCCTGATTTTAAAAATATCATTTCTTTTTTGTCTTTGCCAGCACTTTCTGTACAGTCAGTGTCATTATTGTGCTTCCTTAATTCTACAGATCCTCATGCACATGTGTACATGTGTACTGTATAAAGGTGATAGTACCATTGACCTCAATGGGATCATTCACTGTTGTAAGGTTAAGCACATGAGTAAGTGTACTTAGAATCAGGTCTTCAAGTTTTTTTCCAATTGTTTATATGGGTCTTTCACACAGCAAGAGAGGAGCAAAAATATTTAAAAATCATGGGAAATGTGATAGTAAAAAGCACAAAAATAAATAGGGAGTGCACTTTCAGGAGTATTACCTGAAAAGAATTTAAACTTTTCAATAAATAGATTTGATTTTTAGTTCCTTTTAAATACAAACACTGTTAAGTCAGCAGAAGTTATTTATTTATGTGTAGTTTGGTATATTGGTAAAGTAGATGAGTCCAAAACATATAGTCAGAGTAGATTCCTAGTAAGCAAGAATATACTATTCTTTCAGATAATTGGCAAACAGAAATATTTTCAGACAATTTTAACGGTTATAGTGATTACTGAGTAAATCTAAACTGCATTGCTGCACACCTTGAGCAATTTCTCCAACAATTTGGAGCTGAGAATCTCTGGAAAACCACACAGACAGTTAAGCCATGCAGTGGTGCACGCTCAGAACAGCCAGCCACAAGGCATGAAAAGAAAAAATTCCCTACACTAATGTTTCTCAACAACCAGTCTGTGGCAGCACTGTGGTTATCTAGTCCAGTGTTTATCAATGATCTATTCATGGACCGCTGCCAGTCCATGCCAGTTCCTGAGATTTCCCTGACACAGAATATTTAAAATGTACCTTTAAAGTGGGTTATTTTTGTACTTGCATTTTACATCACTGTATTAATTAACTTATTTCAGAAGTTTTGAAGTGTTCTGTATTTTTCAAAGATTTGAAATAGATATCTATTGAAAATATCAGAATAGTTATTAAAATATTTTACCTAGTTTTCAATTAATGAAAAACATCAATAGAAATTGCAATCAAATATCATTTTTCACAAAAAGTTACAAAATGACCTTCAGTTTTATAAAAAATGTTTTTATTTTTATAATGGAGATATCCTATCTCCTAGAATTGGAAGGGACCTTGAAAGGTCATCATGTCTAGCCTCCTGCCTTTGCTAGCAGGACCAAGTACTGATTTTTGCCCTAGACCTCTAAGTGGCCCTGTCAAGGATTGAACGCACAACCCTAGGTTTAGCAGGCCAATGCTCAAACCACTGAGCTATTCCTTCCCCCGCTATATCATTTTGATAAAACATCTTTAGTTCTAAAAGCAGTTTGAGAAGTTCTAAAATGTAGCAGAACCTCTCCTTTCCTTGAACTTGCCTTGAAATCAAGGAGAACAATGTACCTTACTCTGTGAAATCAACGAGCCTCTTCAGAGTAAAGTACAGCTCAATATCAGTAAAGGTGGCAAAATCAGACTGAAAAATTGAGACATTTTATTTACTGTTTATTTTAGATATAAAGAGATTGCCTGACTAGCCTCACCTTCTTCATCTCCTCAGGGGTAAGGAAGAGAATATTGATGGCATCCCTGTGGGTGGACCAGCCTCTAACGTGATCCAACCATGCGTTAGCAAAAACTTATGAGGAAGCAAAATTATAGGAATAAATGTTAATGATCTCAAACAGAAAAACCATTCAATTATTGACATTTTCGCATTCTAATACTCTCATAAGAACAGCTGCAGAATTGATGGAGCAGACTTCCTTTTTTCAGCTTCTCTCCCCTCTGCTGTTGGGGGGATATTTGGGCTCACAGAGATTTTATTCCAGTTCCTGTTTTTATTCACAGCCTTATCCTGGATTATCTTTCACCGTAAACATGAGATGAAGGTCAAGCGAAGTCCATCTTCTAATCTAGGGGTCTGAGGACAGGTTTTGTTTTTTTTCACAAACAAACAGACTGTTACATGATAACTAATACACGTTTACTGGCAGCACAGAATGTTACTTTCCCCTAGCACAACATATTTACAGTTTTATGTCCTTATAGATAATATTTTCATCACTTCTGATGGATTAGTGATCACAAACCTAGAATTAAATTGATAGATTAATAGATTCTATGGCCAGAAGGGAGCATTGTGGTTATCTAGTCCAGTGTTTATCAATGACCTGTTCATGGACCACTGCCAGTCCATGGCAGCCTCCTTGCCAGTCCCTGAGATTTCCCTAACACAGAATATTAATATTTAAAATGTAAAGGGTTTTTTTTGTACTTGCATTTTACATCACTCTATTCTTTCAAGTATTTCTCGACATTAAAAAATAATAAATAAATAAACAATCTGGGTTGCCATTGGTTGTCATAGTGCTGATATGCAAAGAACGTTAACATGCATTTGTTGGAAGGAAGTGAACAGAAAGCAGTGAGCAAAATGTAAATTCTGCTACAAATTTTACTTAGCTAACCCACACAATGTCATTGTCAAAGCAGCAGAGGGGTAGCCGTGTTAGTCTGAATCTGTAAAAACACAACAGAGGGTCTGCATCTGAAGAAGTGAGGTTCTTACCCACGAAAGCTTATGCTCCCAATACTTCTGTTAGTCTTAAAGGTGCCACAGGACCCTCTGTTGTTTTTATCAAAGCAGTTACCTGTGAATCGATTTTTCAGAACTGTGGTTCCTGGAGCAAGAGGGGCCAGCAGGGGGAGAAAGGATGACCCTGCCAGATGACTGGTGCCTCCCCATACTTGGGGGGTGGTGGGAGGGGAAGGCACCCGCTAAAGGGGTGGACACATAACCTCCCCACGTCTCCTCTCTGTCCTGCCCGCAGATTGGGACCCCCATGCTCGCTCCGACTTCCTACTGTACTACCTCCCCGGCATGTTTAGCTGCCCTCCCTGGCAGCCAGGCCTGGGCAGGGAGCAGGACAGAGCCACTCCCAGTCGCTGCTCGGTGCAGCGTGGCCAGCTGCTTGGGAGAGAGCCTGGCTGGGGAGTTGTGGCAGCGGAAGCCTGCTCCCTGCTCGGCTCAGTTCTGGGAACAGGGGCTGACTCTGAGCATGCTGTCGGGAAGGTGGGGGGAGCTTCAGCTCATTTGGCCACTGTCCCTGGAAGCTGAGCCTGCATGGGGGCAGCCCGATGCCACGGCCAGGGGTTCTCCCAGACAGGCTGTGCTGCACCAGGGGTGTAGAGCGGCTGGAAGAGGTTCTGGCTCTGCCCTTTCCACTCCCCACCCAGGTGGCAGCTTGGGAGGCACTTGACCCTGCACGCCCCCCTTCCTTATTGGCCAGGGCTAATCCCCAGCATAGGCGTGCACAGCCCAATTCATTAGGGTGTGCACCCAGGGAGCCCTGCCTCCATCCACTCCCTCCTCCTCCCCCCCCCCTCCCCACCCCCCCCCCCCCCAGAACTCCCAACTCATCCAACCCCCTCAGCCCCGTGTCCCCTGACCATCCCCTCCAAAGACCTTCCCACCCTAACTGCCCCACAGGACCCTCCTTGCTCCCTGTCCCCTGACTGCCCTGAACCCTATCCACCCCCTGACAGACCGCAGGACTCCCATGCCCCATCCAACGCCCCCTGCTCCCTGACTGCCCCCTCCAGAGACCCCCTCCCCCTAACTATCCCCCTGGGATTCCACCCCCTATCCAACCCACCCTGCTCCCTGTCCCCTGACTGCCCCCACCCCTTATCCAACCCCCCTGGCCCCAGACCCCTTACCATGAGATGAGGCTCCTAGCCTCCCTGAGGAAGCGCACAGCCCCAGCTCCACAGGGGGGATGGGAGACAGAGGGGCTCAGGCCAGCTCCACACAGAGTGAGGTCAGGGCTTCAGTCCTGCAACTTTTTGCCACTAGGGTGGCTGGGGCTCCCGAAACGGGGACTTCAACCCCACATCTTCTGCCAGGGTTCAGGGCTTCTCCTCCCTGCCCCAGTGTGGCTCCTCTCCCCCCCGCCCCCAAGTGCAGCTCCTGCCGGGGTCCAGCCTTCTCCACCCCCAGTGCAGCTCCTGCCGGCGTCCGGGCTTCTTCTCTCCCTGCCCCGCCCCCCTCAACGTGGCTCCAGACCTGTCCAGGGCTTCTCTTCCCCCGCCCCCGCGTGGCTCCTGCCGGTATCTGGAGCTTCTCCTCCCATTGCACCCAGCCCTAGCCTAGCTGGGCTCCCGTGGGTCACCTGCTGCCTGCTGTGGCTGGAGAGACTGCCCCAAGCACCTGCTTGCCAAGCTGGTGCCTGGAGCCGGCCCTGTTCCTATCTCAGGAAAACAATCACTGAAACTGTGAATCTGAGCTGGAGAAATCACCTCTGATGCCAGTTCCAATGGATAAGTACCTGAATTTTATACACGTATTGCTTACTCCAGTTAGGATGACCAGACGTCCCGATATTTGCTTCTTTGTCCTGCGTCCCAACTGCTGTTTGGTTGGGACACTGGACAAACAAGAAGTTTTGCCTTCCCTTGCCCCCTCCTTCCCCCATTGGCTCCCTCCCTAAGTCCCTGCCTCTTCCCCAACCATGGCATTCCTCCACCCTTCCATGCTTGTAGCTGCATGGAGGCCCCCTCAAGGATTGAACTCACAATGCTGGATTTAGCGGGCTAATGTTCAAAACACTGAGCTATCCACCCCCTCCTTGTATGCCCTGCAGGAATCATTTGAAAACATCTCACCACATCAAGCTCAAACCAAGACTGGGAAAAAGCCTGTGGGAATGGAATTCCAGAACTGAGGGAAAAACATGTTAGCACTGTTGACATGGATACTACAATTTGAACAATAACTGCTTGTCCTTGTCATCACCCAGTGTGAAAATCAGGCTCCTGGTGAGTGCTGAAAATTACGTCCCTATGTTTTCTTGGCAATAAAACAAATACATAAATAAATAAATAAGGAGTATTCTGTGTGAAAGAAATTAAGGCACTTAACTAAGGTATCCAAACTTGAGAAGAGTAGAGAGAGAATTGCTCTGGCCTTCTGCCCTGTCCGACAACATGGTGAGAAGAGGGCAGCTGGTAACACGACCAATAAATTCAGAAGTAGATAAAAGGAAATCCATGGAATCACAGTAGCAATACCACAGAGAAGGTTGCATGAAACATTCCATTCTATGTGTTACTCCTTTCACAGCATTTGCAAATTCCTTTTGGCTTCAAATTTCTCATACTATCTCCTATCAGAAACGAGGGAGAAAGTGAAAGCTTTGAAGCACCATCATGTTGATTTTGATGCTGTAGAAGGAGTAGTCACTGATGCGGTACTAAAATTTTTAAATGAAAAATGTCTGCAATGGCCAATAGCTCCCAGATGTAGCCTTGATAGTCATAGGCAGGCTGGCAGCAGAGGAGCATGTTGTTTAGTCTCTATTATTGGGATTTTGAATGTCTCATATTCATTCTTTTAAGATCCCACAACAATGGGTGCCACGTAAGCTATTGTTGTACAAATGCTGATAAGGGGGTTACCAATTTGTCCACAGTGCTCCAGTTTAGAAACCTGCCTTACAGTTTTGACCATCTCTGCATTTGAACCATTCAGCTTTCCATTTAAACTGGACTATGCAAGGACACATTTATTACGGTCTCAGGATGACTGTAATTAGCCTGAAGAGGACTGACTGCTCCACGATACACTGACCCAGGGAAAGGAGAAACAGGAATTTGTGTCTGGGGTGGCTAATGGCAGCTATTGCTCTTGTCATGATTCCATTAGTTTTATCCTGAGGCATGTCTTTGGGATCTTGCATAGGGGATTGTGTAACTTGCTTTGACAAAGGGAATGTGTTCTCTGTTGTCACAACTAACTTAAAATGGCACGTATTCACCTTTTTTATTACAAGCTTGTTGCCTATTTGACTGAAGGACCAAATAAGACCTTGTCTTAATCATTGTAACTGTCTGATTTATGTCATTACAGCAAGGGAATTCTGGGGTTTCCCCCCTTTGTGTTCAGGTATCTCGGTTTACATAATTTAACCTACAGTTCTGAGGTGTTGACCTCTTGCTGCTGCTCTAGCTCACTACAGTGAATGAAGGGTGGAGCAGCATCTTTTATCTCTGAAGTTCCCCTCTTCTGTGGATTTGTCAGTCCCTGAACACTATGTTGTGACCATGTGTGTTTAGTTCTATTCTGCAACCCCAAACTGGGTCTGGCCGGGAAGGCTGCACAATAGCTCCCCGCAGCCTCGCTCAAAGCAGCAACTTGCACAGTTGAGAACACACAGACCAGGGCCTCTCTTCACTGGACATTTGTCCCTTAAATCAGTATTTCAGTTTTCCATAATGGGACCCCGCTACCTACACCATTGTTCTTGGAAGACCCAGACATATTGTTGCATATGTAGAGATGTCTTCGTATCTCTTCCCAAACATACACACACATATTAAGTTAATCTGGCACAGTTCTATGTTGTATTTGTGAAAGTGAAGTGCTAATAAAAGCTGCTTTCCCAGCAGGAACAAAATATTATAATCAAATGAAATCATTTCTGTTTTCTCTTAAAGCAGGCCAAGGCTCGGGGTGAGAACTCTCACTCCCTGGGGAATGATTCACAGGGCAGGAGCTGTCTGCGTGGGTGGCTCCTGGCTCTCCTGGCCCACTTTTCCCTGGCAGCTTCTGCAGTGAGCTGAATTGTTTCACTTCTAGATTTCCATACATAAATGAAGCTGGTCAGCTGGAGAACGTGCCACTGGTGGCATTCTCCCCTTTCTAAGTAGACAGGGGGATGCCTGCAAGTGGGCAGGGCTCTAAAGTTCTGCTCAGTATCAGCCTCCTTCTCCTCAGGTGGTGCCCTTGTATCCCTGATTCTGTGCTCATTGCACATGCGGCGGCCTGTCTACATTCATCACCATAAGAAGTGC